>NW_022437019.1:528494-829373 GCF_009761245.1 Sapajus apella
AAAAAAAAAAAAAAAAAAAAAAAAAAAAAAAAAAAAAAAAAGATACCTGTGAAGCATAATAAAACAAGATACGCCTGTATGTATGTATACATACGTGTGCATATATTTCCTCCCAGGTTTACAACTTCATTCCAGTGGTAGAGAAACAGGAAGCCTTTTGGGAAACTGTTTCTTAAGCTGACACTCCCCAAAGTAGGTCCCATGATATGGATTCTCGTTTGTTTCTAGGTTCTTTTCAATTGAGAAGTTAGGGATAGCATGCTTTCCTTGTCAGCAGGACCATGACTGGGTCCCACCTGTAATCTGTGGGACCCAGAGCAAAGTAAAAATGCAGAGCCGCTGTTTAAAATTATTCAGATAGTTCAAACAGCCACGGGAACCCTTCTAAGCAAGGAACCTGGCGTGACTATGAAGGTCATACATCCAGGAAGCTGGTCCTCCCTGCCAAGTAACCACCACACCTGCCCACCATAAATGCCTAGAAAACATGCAAATCTGGCAAGAATGCAAAGCTGGGACTCTCAGGGGCAATGGCTTCGATGATGCTTTATTGATGGGAACCTGTAGCCTCTACACTGGGTGGCACCTCCTTGAACATCCAGAGTCTAATTCTTTTTCCTACTCAGGCCCCCAGGGGGTGGTAGTGAGTGTGTGAAATTATCCCTTTCAAACTAGACAGAACACCACGGTCACTGCTAATTTAACCAGCTCCCACTTAAATCAAGAATTGACCAGTATTATTGTTTATACCTACAGCCAGGCCAAATGCAGGAAAGAAGAAACCTCAGCATTTGAGGGACACAGGAGTGTGTGTGTGTGCATGTATGTACACCTGCATGTGTGTGTGTGTATCTACACACACATACACAGAAGCGTGTGTTTCCTCTGCTCCCTCCACCTTTCCTCTCTCTTCCTTAAAGAATTCAGCCTGTGGCCACTAGAGGTCTTTTCTTTTCACATGGTAGCTGCTGAGCAGTTTGTTCGGCTTTTTATTTATTCCTACGTGAGCAGACCCACTACACTTCTTGCATATAAACAGTGAAAATTACAATATAAAGGACTTATTATCCCTTCTTTTGGAGTAATTCTGCTTCTGGTCAAAGCCTGGCTCACTGTACAAGGAAGGGGGACCATCCTCTGCAGGTAATTCCACTGCTTCAAGGTAAGAGATGTGGGTAGGTTTTATTTTTTATGATCGATGATCCTCTAAGAGAAAATACGATAGTCTCTTGGACAATACTTTACTTTTAAAGCTTTGGCTTAAATGAACAGTGAGACTGGGAGCTTGTATATGTGTGTGTGGTGGTATGTAATGAAAAATCCACCATTGTCAGAACTGCAGGCTGCCCCAAATGCATAGATTTGGAATGCTTGTTATTTCTAATGGCTTGATTTGAATTTGAAGGGGGAAAAAAAGCAAAGAAAACAAACCTCGGATCTCAAGTTGCCTGGAATTATCTTGAAAAGGGTGCATTGTCTTAAACCTTGTTTAGGGTAACTTCCATTCTTCATTGTAAAAGATAAAAAGCGAGGGGGATTCTAGTCCCCATCTAGAGAGAGTGGCTGTTTTATGAAAGAAACCATTATCTTTTTATTAGGAGTTGGTCGGTGTGTTGTAGTTCACTGATCAATCAAAATTACTTTTACCAGCTTGTTAATTTCCTAGTTCTCATTACCACGTAGCAAAACCCGGTAGCATGCCTTTCAGTACTATTTGTAGTGCAATGTGACTGAAGTTTGGACAAGTTACCTGCATTTGGCTGTTAATGAAAAATGACAGCGTTTTATTTCCAACTAAAAGCATCTTTTTTTTTTTTTCTGCTATGGTGTCTAGCCCACTTTGGTATCAGATCTGTGGGAAATCACACCAATGTGACTGATGGATACCTGAAATGGAATGAGACAGTAGCAGCAGCTTCGTATTCAGAAAAGTCTCCTTTCTGTCATTCGGATTTTTAAAACCACCTCTTTGTCACACAGCAGTAGAATAATGGAATAACATTTTGCTTCTCTGATGTGGGTCTCTTTCTCAGTAGTTTCCCCCAAAATGGTATTTATGTCCTGCACCTCTGTACAAGCTTGAGACCTTACTTTCATGTCTATCATGTCTTAAATTTTTAAAAGGAGACAGGAATAGAGGATGGAGCATGATCAGATTGCATTTGCCCTAGCAGCTTAGCCCTAACACAAACGTTGCTCGAACTTTATAGTGTAGGATCTCAAACTCCCAGTCTTGTCAGAAACCTGGAAAAGCCTGAATACTGCATGGAAGACAGAGTGGTGGAGAGATCCCTTGTAGTCTCCATGCTAGCGAGAATTCCCCTCTTTTCATCCCTGGCAGAAATTTTGTAATCGACATATTTACTACCTAGGAATGAGGCAGCCACTCATCCTTACCCAAGCAGCATGCCAGGATGGGAAATTGCTTCTTAAAACAGAATTCCAGAGAGCCTTGCATATTTAATTCCAGAGAGAAATTATATCCGAGACTCTGGCACAAACCAGGCAGTGTCACCTCGCTCCAATTGGGGTGGTTTAAAATGTGGCTAATGAATCACAGCATGAAGAGACACGGTTTGAAACTAGGTCAAACGTGTAAAAATAAGTGCAATCATTGCAGGCACTTGAGTGATGAGGGGCTACTTAACACCCTGAGTGGCAGGTCTTATTTGCTGTATAGAACTCTCCTCGGTGATACAAGACAATCAATCCTCTTAATTAATTCAGCCCATCGGGATGTAGGGAGGTCTTTGTTGCACACTTGGAAGCTCCAAAGGAAAAGGGTGAGGTTTCTTCACTGTGATGATGAGGGAGGAAAAGAGAAATCCAATATTGTGTGATCAAAATTAATTAGCTAGGATCCTAGGTGATTGAGATCAGGAAATTAGCTCTCCCCAAATCACTCCATTCTTTTCCATTAAAAAAGTCATCATCATCATCGTAATCATATTGATAATGCCAATAGTTTTTGTGTATAATATTCAACTTAAACATATTTGTTTAACAATCTCTAATGCAAACACATCTACACACACACACACACACACACACACACACACACACACACACACCACAGCCAGGACCCCTGCGATGCCAAGTGAACTGAGGAAAAGGCTACCAGTTTTCACTGCCTTGGGAAACAGACAAAATAGGGGTGACGGGCAGGGGTGCTGCTCATGCATCCCCCACTCACCTAAGATTAGTAGGAGTGATGAGATCGTAGAGGGAGAGAAACACCCAACTTCGGAAGCTTGCTACCTAAATGCCAACATTACTATGTGATACCAGCTGGTGACACGTTGCTATAGTAACATCAAATAATGCGCACGACCAAAATAAAATAAAATATAGAAAGCACCAACGAGAAGAGATGAAGGAAAGTTTGCATGCCGAGGGAGGCTCAGAGAGAGATGAAAAGTTCTTTCTATGAGCTGTCCTTTGGAGACAGGGAGTGGCCGAATGCACTCACAGGTTGCTTCTCTATTCACCCCATGTCTGCCATCTGGTTATGTAACAGATTTTATTCTTGGATGAAATTGGTGCTGTCTGTGTGGTGGGTCCAGGACTGGAAGTGGGAGGCTTTGGTGTCAGGAAAAACAGGGACTCTAAAACCCATTCATCTTAGAGCTTTATCAGGCAGTTCAGAATTGTAATTTGGAGCACTCTTTGGGGAAACTCAGGTATGCGGACTGTCCCTGCAACCACCAGGTGCTGGGCTCTGTGCTAGGTGCGAGGGGTGGAGCAATGAGCTAGACATCCGGATAAGGCAGTACTCTAAAGGGTTGAGAACTGGTTCTGCCAGGATATAAGCATGAGAGTGGGGGCTTAGGAGCCAGAAAGCCTGAGTTCAAATCTCAGCTCTATCGCTTACTAGGTTTGTCACCTCGAGCAGTGCCTCATTGCCTCATCTGTAAAAGGAGGTAAAAACATTCCTTACTTCACATGGTTTTGGTAAGGATTCAAATAATTTGTGTAAAGAACTTAGAATGCAGAAAGCCCTCAATGGCAGCTATTATTAGTATTGTCTTGTTGCTGACTCAAGTCCAGAGAAGCTATGCAGATTAGCTCATTGAAATTCCTGACCTGGACAGAGGAAATGATGACTCTGCCTACCCATGACTATGAACACATCAAGCGCTCCCCGTCACAGCTTGGGATGCAGAGCTAAGAGCGTCTGCCACTGAACATGCTTTTGGTTAGCAACATGCCTAAAGTGCCACTGTTCAGTAAGTCCAGTGTGTGCCTCTTGGAGTAAAGCATGCTGGGAGAGTTCTTTTATTCAGGAACAGTTGCTGGCAGGTAGGAAAAGTGACGACCGTGCCCAAATCGTTCAGAAGCATAAAAAATAACTGTCTTCCTCTAAAACTTAGTTCCCCAGTTGTTTGGCTTTAGGAGGTTTCTGTCCATCTTTGCGTGCAGTGACATTCTTTGGTTTCCCAGGAAATCCTGCTGTGCAATAGAATAAGCCAAATCACCTTCCTTACTGAGAAGCTTCTTGATGGGCACAGATCCAGAAGGTTCATGTGGCCTGCTACATGTCAAAGGCACATCACAGGGAAACAGAAAGATGTCACTTGGATGTTGCATACGCTGGGCGTGCCCTGACATGTTCCCTCTGTACAACATGGCAACTCCAGCAGAGTCAGCCGTGTGCACCCCTGCCTGATGCCGTGGGCATTAATGACAGATCAGCTCTCAAGCACAGACGACAGGCCAGAAGCGCAGGCTGCTTTGAATCAAGGCTTGAAGAGGAGCCTGAATTCATTACACACTCTTCATTTGAAACTAACACCTTCTGATCCTGGTTGGAGCCTGTGCTTGTGGCTCTGTGGTGTGAGATCACTTTAAATCTTCTAAAGTATATGATGAGATGTTTAATCACAAGGGGAAGTGGAAGGAAAGAAAATTTCATTCATTCATGCCTTTTGCCCAGGGCCCTACATTCATTGTCTCAATAGCAATCACCATGTACTAGATGCCAGGGGTACAGCAGTTCCTGAATACCCTCAATAATCTCATGAGGTCAGCTTTATGCTCATTTTACAGAGGAGGAAAGTGAGATGCCTGGAGGTCAGGTATCTTCCTTATGCAAACCTTTAGTATATGGTGACATACGACCTAGGACTCAGGCCTTTCTGACTCCAAGCCCTGTGTTCGCTTCAAAAACCCACTACGTCTTCCATGTCAGCACTCTCATGTGCAGAGATTTTTGTCCATTTATTCATTGTTCTTTGTCAGAAGCTAGAGTTGAACTTGCATACTGCATGGACTCAATAAATATTTGTTAGATAGGAGACTGAATTTGTTATAGTATTCCCCATCTTTAAAAGAACGTTACAGGGACCACCCCCTCCATAAACTCTCAAAAGTTAGGGTCCTGTGTTGACTACCTTTGCCTTTGGAGAGGCCAGAGATGAAAGATGTATTGTCCTGCTTCTGAACACACCCTATGCTAAATTATTTTCTAGCAGGCCAGAGTGGGATAATTCTTTCACAAATTGCTTAATTCAACAAATATTTCTTGAGCACCTACTATGTGCCAGGCATGGTTCTAAATGCTGGGGATACAGCTGAGAAGGTTACCAAAGACTTTGTTTTTAAGAAGCTCACATCCCAGTTGGGAAGAGCCAGGAACAGGGAGAACACATCTTAAATACGGAAGTATGTAAGTAAGATCATTTTAGATAGTGATATGTGCTACTGATTAAATATTACAAAGCGATAGCATGGAGGTGGAGTGTCTACCCTATTTTCAACAGGGTGGATAGTAGTGGCCTCTTTGAGAGTTGACATTGAGTAGAAACCTGAATGATGAAAATGGGTGACGCAAAAATCTGGCAGAAAAGTAGATGCAAAGGCCCTGAAGTGAGATGTGCCTGGAGTGTCCAAGGAGCTGAAAGAAATTCAGTGTGGTGGGAAGGCATGAATGAAGGAAGGCTCTGTATATGATGAGGTCAGAGAGACAGGCAGCAGTGCGATCCCATGGGTCCTTGGAGGTCAGAGCAGGAATTGGGATTTTCTTGAAAGTGCAAAGAGAAGCCACTGATTTGGATTTTGAGAAGCTGGCTCTGGCTGCTGTATGCTGGAAAGCTCTCCTCTTTAAATAAGCAGTTTCCATGTCTTTCCACATGAGCCCATCTCCAAGGCACTAGGCTAGAGTTGTTCCCAGGGTCATGAGTTTGTGAAAAACACAAATTATGTTTTAAATGTTGACGCTTCCTCATTGCTGATGGTTGTCACTCCTCAGCAAGCATTTCTTGCTTATTTTCTAGCAGAATCTGGCCCTCCTTCAGCAGGTGTGGGCATGGACTTTAGTTTTACATTGATTCCATTTGTCTTCAAGTCCAGCGGCCTCATCTTCCTGTCATGCAGAGTTAAATGAACAAATGGCTACTTTTGGAGGCTCCCAGTCTCTAATTAAAGCCAATCAAGTCTGGGGGCCTACCTGAGAAGCCCGCTTGCCAGGAGAGGGGTTATCATTCAGGATACCCCAGTTTTTAATGGAACAGAAGATAATTATCCTGTTTCTAACTATCCATGAAAGTGTGTGTGTGTGTGTGTGTGTGTGTGTGTGTGTGTGTGTGTGTATCGGTGGGGGGGTCACAAATATGAACAGGTTCAGAAGCAAGGAGTTATTCTCCATGCATGCAACAATAATGGGCTTCTGTGCCTGACACTGAACATCTCAGGAAAGGCTATGCAGGAAAATATGGTATATTCCTGAGCTCATACCTCCCTGAGAAAAATCAAAACCAGGAGCATTGTTAGGATGTGGAGCTCTGAATAAGGAACCTAAGCAGCTCCCACTGTTTCCTGCAAACATATCCAGAGTAAAATGACACCAAGGTCAACCCTCTATGGGAAAAGCTGTCCCAAAAGGATATGAAGTCTTGAACAGAACATATTGTGGGCTAAACAACAGTACTAATAATCACCATTTTAAGGGCTAGGTATATGTTAGATACTGTGCTAAGCCTCTATTTCCCATCTGAAAGGACTTTTTATTATAGGGTCATGACAAGGGAAGAAGAACCAGGAGAAAAATAAGTTAGTATTAGTCAGATGTTTTTGTGTTAGACGCTGTTAAAAAGTTCACTGATGATCGCAATAGCCAACAGTTATACAGAGTATTTACCATGGGTCAAGCACTCACTATGTATGCTTTATCTTATGTCATGCTCCAAACTTCCGGTAGATGTTGGTAATACCATTTGTACTTTATGGGTGAGGAAACCAAGGAGCAGAGAGGGGATATAGTTTGTCTAGATCAGCTTGACTTCAGAATGCTCTCATTTAATTTAGAAAGAAAGAAGACTATCTTTTTGCAAACATGATATGATCTTATTATCATTAAAATTAAGCTATACCTCAAAAGACAATGAAGAAAGGAAAAGTGTGTGATCGTTAACCTCACCACCTCTCTCCCTGCTGAATTAACCTTGACTATTAAGAAACACCATTGACATCTCTTGTGCCTATATAGAAGTGAAGGAATGGATGATGGATGGATGGACAGATGGATAGACGAATGGATGAATGAATGAACAGATGGATGTATGGACCGATGGATAAAGCTAGCTAGATGATATAACAGATAGGCCAATTGGTAATGGTAGATACACCGTTACACAGACAGAACCAGCTCTCTTAATGACTCTTCTCTATGGCTGAGGATACCCCTTCTGTTTTCTGCATTACTTGGGATTCGAAGGCTAGGAAGGGTTTTGTGTGAGGTATCAATGCCACATACTAGGAAATACATTTGGTCTCCCACTGATATAGCTTTTCCAGCAGGCATGGGGCACATCTTAAGTCCTGGGATCAATGCCAGCTCTCTTTGACATGCTCTAGCACTTTGGACAAGTTGCTTTACCTCCTGGAGCCTCAGTTCTCTCTTTACAAATGGGGATAACCATACTGGCTCTGTAGGACTGTAGGGAGGTTGAAGGTAGAAGACACTTGCAGAGGGTCCCTTAAAGAGCCTGGCACACATAGGTATTTAGAAAGACTTCTTACAATGCTCAGCCTCAGTCCCATTCCTGGTTCACCAGGAACAAACTGTCTGTGATCAGCTAGAAATGTGTAGAGTTCGCTTCTGGTTCACGCATGGAGGATGATTTAAACCCCCCTGCGGACATGGGGCAGCTGCACTGCGGGTGAGGATTTATAGTTTCTTCCCTTTTTCACCCTTTACAAATCTTCTATTGTTTAAGGAAGTGGAGGGGGCAGGCAGATTAATATGTTCACAGAACATAAGGTGACCAAGCCAGAGAGTTTCCAGGAGGGAAGATTACCTTGTGGATAAAAGGATTTCTTCAGTTTACCTCTTGTTTTCCTTCTTGAGGCGTGAAGAAGAATGAATAAGGTCTCTCACACCATGTTTTAAACTTCAAGCCAAACTTATCAGGCCTCTTTTAACACTTCCTCCCTCCTGTACTTGTTTCTGCTGCAAGAGATCTGCTAGTCACAGCACATTCAGGTGTTAGGATCTGCTAACAGCTTATCAGGGTGAGGGGTGGCGTTGTGTGGAGGTGGCCCCTTTGCAAACTCTGCATTGCTTAATTCTGCAGTGTTTAACTGCAGCAAGAACATACTGAAAGTGTAATTCTCAGTCTACTTTGGAAAACATTTTTCCCGCTTCCTAGACAATTGCTCAGTCCTCATTCCCAATTAATCAATCAACTATCAAATATTTACTTAGCGCTTATTGTGTGTAAGGAGATATGCCAGGCATGATCGTGGTCCACACCCTGAAAGTCTCAGACTAACAGGGGAGATTTTATCTACCTATCTATTTTATCTACCTATCTATTCTCTCTCTCTCTCTCTCTCTCTCTCTCTCTCTCTCACACACACACACACACACACACACACACACACAGTGGCTCTCAGTTGGGGCAAGTTTGGCTCTCAAAGGGCATTTAATAATGTCTTAAAGTATTTTTCATTGCCAAAAGTGATGGAGAGGTTGCTACTGACATCTATTGAGTAAAAGCTAAGGACGCTGCTACAATATCCTACAATACATAGGCTAGCCCCCAGAAAGAAAATGATCCAGCCCCAAATGTCACTAGCATTGATGTTCAGAACCTCTGATCCATAAAGAGGAAAATACATTATGATACTAAATGACAAGTGCAAAATGCATGCTCTTTAAGGTTTTCACTAGGCTTTTAATAAGCAGGAACAATCTATGAGGGTAGAAATATTTGGGAAATATTTTACCGAGCATGTAGGATTTAAGAAACTACAAGATTGAGAGAGATTGAGCTAAGAATGGGAAAGGACATCTTAGATCAATAATAGAAAATACATTTTATGTTATAATTTGATTAATTTAATTGATTGGTAGTGACTAGGGAGTTGTGTTGGGAATAATTCTAAGGCCAAGTCCTAGCTCAGCAGGAAAGAGTGTAACAATCGATTAGTGATGTCTGCCATGGGCAAGGGCAGGGAAGTGGTAATATATATATATATATTGAGAAACTGCTGCCTCATTTTTATATATTGGATCAGGATGAGGAAAGTGGCAGAGGTGGAAATGAGCATGGTGCCTGAGTACAGCAGATGTTCATGGGTGACTACAAGATATTTGGAGAGGAAGAATGTGGAAGGGCCTTGAATGCCAGGCTAAGGGCCTTGATTCTCAATCTGTAGGTAATGGCAATGCCATGCAGGCACCTGCCTACTGTGTTGCCTTCAGGCCAGCTCTGCTGACGAGGTCTTGAAAACTAAAGAAAGCTACCCAAAGTCCTTGCTCTTCATTTCTATAAAGGGAGTACTATTTCATCTGTTAACAGCAAAAACTGGCAGAATCATCACGCTCTGGCTTTTATGAAGCTGATCCCCATGATGAGAAAAATCCTATGAAGCTGAACTCAGAGATAAACTGTTTGAAAAGCTGACTCCAAGGGTTCACATTAATGAGCTCCTGTAAAGCCCTTTTGGATAGAGCATTCCTTCTGATGTCTTTCGTGAAGAAAAGAAAAGGGTTCTAGGAGGAAAGGGGCAGAAAAAAGTAAAAGTCCATTCCCAGGGCTCACATGCCAGCTGTGGCTGACCCCTGGCTAAAGCACTGCATAGCCGACCCAGCTTGTGCTTCCCGTCAGGCCCCAGCTCCCCAGCAGGCTGGCTCCTTCTCTGGCAGATTCCTCTCTGCTCTGGGACTGATACTTCATTGATTCATTGGTTTGCAATTTTCCAGATGACATCATACTCAAATTTTTTTTTTTTTTGCCTTTCCCTCTGTTCACCTCTCGTCTCTTAAATTCCCATTTATCCCACTTCCCTGTCCTTTGGAATGGTAGCAACACCTCCCGATTACTATCCTCTGCAGTCCGCATTAGCTGCCTGCTGACTCCCTCTCCTCGTCATCATTAATAAAGGTGACACTGCAGCTTGGCATGAATGCAGGTCCTCCTCCACCTGCCCCACCCTCCCCTCTCTCAGAAAGGATGGCTCCCTGACTACAAAACCCCTGCTTTTGAAGGTTTCTTCCTGCACCCAGCTCCCATACCTATATTCTGATCCACATTCAATTGAAGAAAAATCAAGTGACATGATGAAAAATGCCATTCAGAGAGCTGGCCTGGTGGAGCCCACATATCAGATCAACTTATTAAAGTCCCATATCTACTAATTCCATCTAGAAAAGAAAAAAGATGTCACAGTTGTCTGGGCTGATTTGTTCTTTAAAATCTCCTCTGACTCCTTCACCCTGGCAGGGCCAGAGAAATCTCAGCAAAAGACTAATCAAAGTTAAAGCTTAGAGTTAGAGAGTTGATGGAGAGGATGATTCTGGGGAACTATTCTGCAAGCCAGCCTCCCTGCAGCACAGATGGGGAAACGATGGTGTTCCCACAGTCACTGTACAACCCAGCCACATGATCACAGTGTCGACTCTATCGCCCTCCACCACCTTCAACCAGCAGTCCCCTGACCCTCCAAGTTTCCCACAAAGTGAGTGTTCTTTCCCAGCCTTATTTCAGTCCAGGGGCTGTCCAGATGCCCAGGATAAATGAGCCTTAAGGCTGATATTTGAGAAATATATTCTTCTTTATTTTTCTGACCAGATACGTTTCCAGGTTTGGGGCATAAGAAGCCATTGAACAATTATTTTATCTTTCAAAAAAAATTAAATGTGTGTCCGTATTACCACTATTCATTGCTGCTTTCATCCATTACATTCTGTGCACAGCATCCAAATCTGGTTAAGAACATCAAATTAAAAACCAAACGATTGATCACTGAAGTCACTCTGCATAATGAAAATCATCTAAACATGCCTTTAAGGGGCCTCAGGGCAAGAATAGGGTGGGACATGGGAGGCTTTACTTTCATCATTGTAGCCAGAGATCCTCAAAAGGGCAGCCTGCAGGCCTCATGCAGCCCACAGAAATGCTTTGTTTGGCCAGCATCATGTTTTTAAAACATTTGAATTTGTTGTCAACATTTAAAAACCAGAAGAACTTGCATTAAATTTTGGATATTCAGTTTCTCTTAGACATTTGGAAGATCCAGCAATTCCAGTCTACATTTCCAAGGAGCTGCCCCCTGAATAAAGCAGGCCCTTTCTAGGCAGGCAAGGCCTGGTGTCATTCTAGGGTGATCAACTCATCTTGGTCTGCTTGGGGACTTTTCCTGGGAAACCCCTCAGTCCTAGGTAACCAGGACAGTTGGTCACCCCACCTAGTTCTCTCACTGATGTTACCTGCCCGGCCCCTGTGGCCACTGCACGTGTGACCTCTTCCCTACAGCCTCTCCCATTCCCCTCTGAGGAATGCCTCTGCAGAATGACATGCAAAGCTGTCCACTCTGTGAATTCTCCCCCACTCTCCTCCATACCGTCTACTCTCAACTTCTCTTCACTCCTTGGCATTTGCAAAAGCCAAGGATGCTCTCTCTGACACAAATGAAGTCCAGTTCATTTTCTTTCCTTTTTAAATATTTTTTTTGAGATGGAGTCTCACTCTGTCACCCAGGCTGTAGTGCAGTGGTGTGATCTTGGCTGGCTGCAACCTCCATCTCCCGGGTTTAAGTGAATCTCCTGCCTCAGCCTCTGGAGTAGCTGGGATTACAAACACCTGACACCACACCCAGCTAATTTTTGTATTTTTAGTACAGACAGCATTTCACCACGTTGGCCAGGCTGGTCTTGAACTCCTGACCTCAGATGATCCACCCACCTCAGCCTCCCAAAGTGTTGGGATTACAGGCATGAGCCACCATCCCTGGCCATTTTTTCTTTTTTGAAACAGAGTCTCGCTCTGATACCCAGGGTGAGTGCAGTGGCATGATCATGGCTCACTGTAGCCTTGACTTGCTGGGCTCAAGTGATCCTCTCACCTCGGCCTCCAGAGAAGCTGGGACCACAGGCACATGCCACCATATCAGGCTATTTAAAAAAATTTTTTGTAGAGATACGGTCTCGCTATGTTATCCAGGGTAGTCTCAAACTCCTGGACTCAGGTGATCCTCCTGCCTTGGCCTCCTAAAGTGCATAATGCATTTTTAAAGACCCAAACAAGTGCCATTTCTTCCCTTGGGAAGCCTTCTCTATTCTGTACCAGATAGAACAGGGAGTCCACCTCTGTTCTAATCACACTCAATTCTTCCTCCTTTTATTTCACTCATCACCATCAACACAGCATCAAGTCAGCAGACTCAGGGAGCACCCTTCCTGATAACTGGAGGGAGTCGAAATTGTGATAAAATTGAAAAAGAAGAAGGTTTTGAGGCTTAAGTTGAAGTCTCAGTCTCTCCGCAGTTGTGAGCTTTGCACATCATTCATGAAAATGAAAAACAAAAACCATCCCACAAGTATCTGCACCAACTCCACAGCAATATTTACCATGCTGAAGTCGAAGAACACTTGGGTCCACTGAACACTGACACCCTCCCCCGCCGCATGATTCTTCTGCCTGTAATGTGGCATCTTAATCATATGTTCATGTGTCTGTCCCCATTAGCCCTGGAGATACTCAAGAGCAGGAACCTTCTTTCCAATCCTGTAGCACTCAGTAAAAGATATCCCAAGGAGGGGAGTGGCTAGACTCCCATCAGAGGTTAAGAGGACTGCCTCATTTGCTATGATTTTAAAGGACAAAGGTCTTCTCAGCTGTCCCAGTGCCCACAGGGCCGCTGAAGCTTAGCCGAGTGCCCTGAGCCATATTACAAGTGAAAACAACCAGTCTATGATTGGGGTCAAGCTGTCATTCTTTTGGCTGTTTCTCATGAGATCATGAGATTACAAAGTGTTGTCAGCTTTGGGGTCTTTTCCGATAAATAAAGAGAATTCCAGGAAGGTTTTCTCTCCTTGAAGCTTCAGAATGATGCATCTGGCATTCAACTTTGTCCTGGATGTTTCCAGCTCATGGGCAGCTGATGTGAACAGGTCAACACGATCCTTCCCCTCTCACACCTTTCTCCCTGCTCCCCTGTGTTCCTTCTCAGAACCAGCCACTCTGGCCAGGACAGTAATCTGGCCATAGTCCTTTGTTCTACCCTTTCTCTCGCTCTCCCCACATTCAATAAATCACCAAGCCCTGGGGATTTAGAAATCTGTCTTGAATTTGTTCATTTCTTTCCCCACACTCTTAGTGCACTGATTGGTGCTACCATCCTCACTCCTGGATTATTGCAATAGCTTCCTAAATGCGCCCCCTGCCTCCCGCTCTGGCCCCTCTAATCAATTCTCCCTGTTGCAGTCAGAGTGTGAGCACTCTATAATGAAAATGAGACTAAGTCTCACTCCTACTTAAATGGTTTCCACTTACTGAGTCAAAACCCAAACCTCTTAGCATGGTGTTCAGTTCCCTGCATGACCTGGCCCCTCTTCCCTTTTCAGCCTCATTTCTTCTGCTCTTCCTAGTCTTCCCTTTAAACTTTACCATCCAGCCACGCAGAGCTTGTATTAATTCCTTGCCAACCTGCACATCCAGATCATAGTCTGATCACCTCTGACAGCCTGACCACGTGCTATTTCCTTTACCAGAAGCACTGCTCAGCATCTGAGCCAACACACATATCTACCTACCTTTTAAACAATTGACCTGATCACCTCTACTGAACTTCAGGTCCCGTATTTGAAATCACTTCATCTGGAAAGGCTTCTGGGATTCCCTCCACCCCTAGCTGGAGTAGGGGCCCTCCTCTGTGCTCTCATGTCCCTGTGCACATCACTTTCATGGCACTGATGGCAGTTTTCGGCAACTCACCTTATCTATCTCTGTCCACCTCAGGACTGGGAAGGCAGAGACTGGCTCAGTGTCCTACTTTCCCCTTATCTCTTTACCCCCAGCAGCTGGCACAGTGCCTGGCACATAGGCGGTACTTCACTATTACTTGCTCAATGAATGGATATATAATATGATCTCAGATGGAAGAATCAGTGGGACACAGATTGGGAAAGTGTATCTACGTAGCATGTGTTAATTTAAGTCTAATTTGATGGGACACAGATTAGTGAAGGGCTCTCTTTAATCGAATAGGTGCTTCAAAAAAATTAGACCACAGTTGGGTCTGTATGGAGACTAACTTCCTAGTTGCATGACGGCTTGAGTCTGAGTAGGAAAGGGAACAGCTTGTGGAGTCCTGGCCTCATTTTCCGTAGACATAGCAGGAAACAACACTGGTCCCAGAGTGAGGAAACCATCGCCTCAGCTCTGTCCTGTCACTTGCTGTCCCTGTGTCCCAGGATAGGTTGCTGTAAAAATAATAAGAGTATGGAGCCAGGTCCTATGCTGAGTGTGGTGATTTAAATTCACCCACAGCTGAATTTGCATCCCGGCTCCTCCAATTACCGCTGTGCAGGCCTCTGAAAGTAACGCTGACTTCATGGGGATCTTATATAGATTAAATGTAATTACATTCCTTAAGTGGATAATGCTATTATCCTTACAGAGTAAGTGCTCAATAAATGGTTACACTTAAGCATACCAGCACATAGGGCTAAGTTATCAATGGAGTATATGGTAAAGCTACACAGCTACAGCTAAGACTTGGGGCTCTTAAACTCCGAGTCATGCCATTCCCCTGACCACCCAAAAAATCTTACTGTACACATTTGTGCCCCATTATGTCTTTATAATGAAGCAACCAACCAATGTACATCATGTTATGATTAAAACAATAAATACCTATTGCACTAAATCAAGCCACCAGTCATGCTCCCACCATACTGGGATTATATATTTCATCTTGGAATTTTAAAGGTCTTACAACTTCAAAGTATGTTCTGTTGCACACTGCCATTTCAAGATGGGCAGAATATTGCAAAGGAAACCACCCTGTTCTTCTGAGGTCAGTGGATGTTTTCCTGGGACATCCCAGAAAAACCTAGGTCCCCTTTGAGTTTCCAAGGTCCCAGCTGGTGGAGGAGCATGGAGATGCCTTTCCAAATGGATACTCTGTTCCTGGATTCCTCCTCCAGGACAGAAACTATGTCAAGAGTGAGAGCCCAGAGGCCTGAGTTCTAGTCCTAACTTTGCCATCAATGAGTTAACTGATTTGGGTTGAATATTTTAATCTCTATGGGCCTGATTTTCCTTATATGTAACATCATAAAGAGGTCTAGATCTCCAAATTCTGAAAGTCAATTGGTATATAAAATTAGAGAGATATCAAATTTCATCTCCTTTCCTTTCTTGTTCCTTGGTTGAGGTTGGGCTCTAAGGTCATGGTTTCTAAACTCTGCCGCACATTAGAATTACCTGCCACCCAGCTCTCCAGACACTGGAATGTGTAATGCTCCCTGGGTGATCTTAACACGTGGCAAACATTGGGAACCACTGCTCTTAATGGTGAGTGACCTCAATAGACAAAAATGAGACATGCTGACCTGACTCCAGCACTAGCCAGCTGTGTGATCTTAAGCAAGCTATTTAATCTCTATAAACTCTCATTTCTAAGCTCATCCCATAAAGTTTTGCAAGCAAATAAGTGACATAATGCACAGGAATCTCTATCTTGCTACTCAAAGTGCAGCTTATAGACCAGCAGCATTAGCATCACCTGGGAGCTTCTTAGACATGGAGAATCACAAGCCCCAGCCCACAACTGGAGAATCAGAATCTGATCCTAAGATTTCCAGGTGGACAGCAGGCCCATGGAATTTTAAGGAACACTGCCTTAGCACGCAGTAGGTATTCAAGAAAATGTATCCTTTGTATGTTTTCTCAATCGTCCTCTTTCATTCATTAACCATCAAGTAACACATACTATGTGCAGCAATGGATGATGGGCCCCTAGCACAGTAACTGGCACACAGTAGGGTTTCAACAGATGTTTGGTGATTGAATGGCTTGATTCAAAAGGGAATCAGACCTGACTCCTTCTCTCAAGGAGCTCATGGTCCACGAGGAAAACTAAGATATGAACTCCAATATCCAGAACAGAATAATAGTCATGAGTGATGGAGACTCACCTTTATTTTGTACACTATTTCTGTATCTGCTATGTGCCAGATACGAGCTAAGCAATTTTCATGCAGTTTTTCTCTGAACGCTCCAAGCAACATTGGGGAGTAGATGCCATTATTATCCACCTTTTACAAATGAGGACACTTTGGCTCAGAGGGGAGGAGCAGCTCATCTAAAATCACACGCAGTTAGTACATGGTACCAATAAGATTTGAAGGCAGGGCAGCTCCAGTCTGATCACTCTGTAGTACTGCTGCTGGGAGAGGAGGCAGAGGGATGACTTTTGGCTTAGCACCTTTGACAATGGCCCCTTCAAGGGCAGCCCTGTCTTTGGGCACTGAGAAAAGAGGCAAAGGAAGCCTGGCAGGCAGGGATGCTGGGTTTCTATTCCCAGCAGAATAGTTGGCCAGAGGGCTGCCAGCTCCTGTGGGCCACTTGTCTGACACAGTTCACTGAGTCTAGCTGCCCCCTCCCAGGCCTCTCTCCTGCTGCTTGGACATTTTACTTGCAAATACATTCTGCAGATGATGCCAGTCTTCTCAATGACAGGCCCAGGCAAAAGAAAAGAAATTTATAGTCTGAGCTTGGGGATGGGAGTGGAGCAACTTTCTGGAAACTGCACGATGTAAGCCAGAGTCTGGGAGTCTCAAACCTTCTGGTTTCTTAGCCTGGAGTCCCAGACCCTGAACTCCAGGCTAAGAAAAGGCCTGTGGTCACTGGGAATAAAGCACAGGATCTAATTCCGCTGGGTCTTCCTCTGCACACAGATGAGTTCCCCAAAATGTGCATCTGAATCATGCTTTGGCCAGCAGAATTTCATCCTTCAACAAGAGGTGGTGGATGGCAAAGAAGCTGGTGGAAATATTTACTTGTACCTCAACCTTACTGTAATTCTCCTCCCCCTTCTCCCTCCCCTAGTCCTGCCCCTTCCATGGGGGTAGGACTTTTGTTCCCTCTCCTTGGAGCAGTGCTTCTGTCTTTGTGGGCCCTGGAGTAGCAGCAGCGGCATTCAGGAACCTGTTTGAAATGCACATTCTGAGGCTCCATCCCACACCCACTGAATGAGAGCATCTGGGGGCAGGTTCAGCAGCCTATGTCTAACCAGCCTTCCCAGGGACTCTGCTGGGCGCTCAAGAGTAAGAACCGGGGCCTTAGAGAGCATCTCTAGTGAATGAATGACACTAGGGGGAAGGAAGAGGGACACATGCTGCTGGTAGGGAGGAAGAGGCAGAAACTGAGGCAAAGAAAGGGTGAGAAGAGATTCCCAAGACTGGGTGAGGGAGTGGGTTAAGATTCTCAGTAGCAAAGATCAGTAACTCCTGCCTTGATGTGCTCAGAGGGGAATGGCTGTGTAAGTGTGTAAGTGCCCCTCTGATGGCTGGCCCCTGGGGCCAGCACTACCAAACCAGAAAAGCCTCCAGCTCTAAGGGATATGCACAACTGTACAATGAGCATATCAGCAGTGATCACAGTAGGCCTAGGAACAGAGGAGTCACCACGAATGCATTGCTAAGCATAGGTCCCCAGGGACTTTTGTATGACTCTCTGGATGAGGAGGGAGCAGGGAGGCACAGAGTCCTCAAAGGCTGAGATTGAGTTCTTGTCAATGCCAGCCAAGTCAGGTCAGGGTGGCTGTGGGTTGGATTTAATTTGATTTAGAGAAAATAGGGGGAGCTGCCATCATCCTTCTCATTAGTTCATGGACATAAACTTATATCCACTTCACCTTGACCGTTTTAAAGAGGCACCATTGCAGAGAGCATCCTCAGGCCCTCCTAAATTCTTTTTAGGTGACAGTGTCTTATGAACACAGAGCAGAGGGGTGGAAGGTGTTGTTTCCTGATACACATATTCCGGGGGAACCCAGTGGATATTTCAGGGATGGGAGCCATAACTGTAAAGACAGCCCCAAAGCCCCACTTAAGCATCAAATGTCAATTCTTCCACCCTTGGCCATAGCCCGGCTAGAGCTTCCACCCTTACCCTTCTACTTCCATCCTGTACCTGGCCTAGGGGTGTTTGCAGAATACAGCCAGGCAGGCACAGGGGAGCTAAGGCTTTCTCTGTTCTGGGCAAGGAGAATTCTGCCTCATCCCAGTCTGGCCTCAATACCCTTTCTCCTCACTTTGATGTCTACCTTGACTCTTGTCATCTCAAGAGTCATCTTGTCATCTCAGCAGAAAGTGCTTTCTGTGTTAGGCCCTCCTTCCTTCTCTTTCTCTCTAATGGTTTTTTATCATTTCCTACTTTTTACTGTCATATTTTCCAATACATTATTCCAAGCAATAGGCAATAAGTTCCTGGAGGCTAAGAAGCTGGTCTAACTTCCTTGTCTCACACCCACCATGGAGCCTGACACAGATTAGGTTTCAGCACATACTTGCAGACTGAGTGATAGACATAACTACCTGTCTGACACCTCCAGGTGAATGTTTGCAGGCATCTCAAACTGAAGCTGCTCAGTTGGAATTCTTCATCTTTATGTCTTTGCTTACCCTAAATCTGGTTCTCTTGGGAAATGGCACCTCCATCCTCCCCGACTTTGCAGTTGCCTCTGTGGAAACCTTTGATATGTTTACCACTTTTTCTGTCTGGCCTCATCCAGCTCTTGAGCCAGTTCTTTCTGACTGCATCTGTAAACATATGTCCAGACTCTCTCCTTCTCTCTCCACCCCGGGTCAGTCCACTATCATGTCTCCCTTACATTATAGCAATAGCCTCTTAACTGTCCTGTTTCCAATCTTGCTCCCTCCCCTTCAGGGAGCAACCAGAGTAGACTTTTAAAAAACCCAGTCCCATTACTCACATTTCTACTTAGCCAAAATAAACAGTAAAGCCCTTAGCTTGGGTTCATCAGCCACCACTCTGCTCAGGCACACAGGCTTTTTCCAAGTTGGATAAACTGGTTTGTTCTGGTAGGTTCTGGCTTCTATTCATGTTGTTGTTTTTTTTTTTTTTTTTGGAGACAGAGTCTCGATTTTTTGCTCAGGCTGGAGTGCAGTGGCAGTGGCACAATCTCGGCTCACTGCAACCTCCGCCCTCTCAGGTTCAAGCAGTTCTCCTGCCTCAGCCTCCCGAGCAGCTGGGATTACAGGTGCCCGCCACCACATCAGCTAATTTCTTATATTTTTAGTCGAGATGGGGTTTCGCCATCTCTTTTTAGTAGAGATGGGTTTCATACTATATTTTTAGTAGAGATGGGGGTTCATCTTTAGTAGAGATGGAGTTTCAGGTTAAACTCCTGACATCATGTGATCCACCCGCCTCAGCCTCCCAAAGTGCTGGGATTATAGGCATGAACCACTGTGCCCAGCCTGCCTTCTATTCTTCTTACAAAACTTTATACTTCTTAGCACTTGTCACAGTTTTAATTAGATATTTATTTACGCAAGATTGTTCAGTGTTTGTCTCCTTTCCTAGGTGGAGCTCCTCAAGGCAGAGAAATGTTTGCTTAGTCCACCATGTTTTTCCAGCACCCAACACAGTGCCTGAATATAAAATGTGCACAGTCAATAGTTTTCAAATGAACACATGCTTAAATTTCAAACATTATGCTCAGCATGCTATCCTTATTCTTGCTTTGTTGTTAGAGTTGATTAGCTAGCAAAGGTAAGATATTCCCCTGATGCAAGGCAAGACTAGGCAATTCAATTTAATTCTGTTCAGTGGGTGAGTTCAAGTCACTTCAATTATATTCCATTCATCTTAATTTAATTCCACAAACCTTCACAGATACCAGAACTCTGACAGCCTTTATCCTAGGTGTGGAAACGTCAGAGATGAAGATGATCCATTAACTGCCCTTGGGGGGCTACCCATTTATGTCCCTTCATCTATGGTCGGTGACAATTGTCACCTTATAAAAGAACTTAGAGAGGCAGAGTAGACCTTGCCTTAATCAGTTTCACAAAAGTATCAAATGCTGCTCAACTTGACTGTTCCTTCATCCACCTTAAATAAAGGCAATTCTTTGAGGGATTGATAGCCTGAGATCTGACACCCTGCCTCTGATGATCTAGCTTTACATTGATTGAATTTAATTCAGCCTATTTACTCTTACCTGGACCTCAACAGAAACCAAACAAGCTGTTTTCCCTCTTTCCAAATATTTCAGGCTCAGTTCTCTAAAATGCTTCTGTTTCTCTTTTCTTGGCCAAATCTCTTTTCCATCCTATTGTTGTATTTTCTGTTTTGTCCTCTGAGCATTCCACCTGGTTTCCACAGAACTATTTCTAGATCTTTCTAGAGCTACGATAATTCTAAGGATGTGGAATAACTAGGATGGCACCTATTAGTAAAACATCTGGTCAAGGCCAAGTAATATACAGTCAGGGGGCCTAAGAACTGGAAGGACTCTCTAAGGTCCTTTAGTCCAACACTCACCCTTATGCATGATCCTCTCTGAAACATCCCCAGTAAACCATCCAGTGACCTCTGCTTGCAAGATTCCAGAGAGAGAGAAACATCTCTACCTAATCAGAAATTCCCTCACCCTGTTGACTATTAGAATTATTAGAAAGTTCTTCCTTATGTTGAACCATAGACTTCTTTCTAATAACATTAAGCCATTGAACCAGTTCCGCCTCTGCAGAATGATCTTCTGATTCCCCTAAAGTTGTTTCGAACAGTTTGTGCTTTTAATACATGATTTCTAACCATCAGAATATTCTCCAATGCTACCTACATTTTCATATGTTGCTTCTATTCAGTCGTGGGCACAAATACTTGTTAAGTCAGTAATTTACTAACGGGACCTGTTTGATCTGGATTCTAGGAACCTGCCTTATTCCTTACCCAATCAACCATGAGTTGCTAATACTAATAAAACACATTATCTTTGAGAGAAACAAAGCGTACTAGATTTTCCCCCCAGTCTGTTAAGCATTTCTGGCAAAACAGAGAAGCATGAAAAGGTGAGAGCCCTTTACCCTGAACCAATTATAAGGGTGACTGTGTGGCTGATGGACAGCCCCTCCTGCCTGAATGACCTCTATTGCTGGGCATTGCTGCACACCAGCTTGTTCCTGGCCTTAGTGCTTACTTAACAATCTTTAAGAGAGCTCCACGCCTAACATTGAATCTTAAAACGTGACACGGTTCCTATAAAATCAATATGTAAACCACATTTTATAAATTCATACCAAAAAAAAAAAACCCAGGAAAAAGAAACCACCCCCTTTGTCCTCTATTTTAATAATATGAGAGAAAGGGGGCTAGGCTAAAGGGAACAGCTGTCCTTTCTGTGTATGGAAAGCTGTAATTTAAATATACACACCAGCTTTTCAAGCAGAACATTCTAAACCATAAACCCTGTTATTCGGATGACAGAGTTTGCAGACTTTCTGTTTGCCCTCCTCTTGCTTTTCCCACCTTTGGGGCTTTTCACTGTCCCCAGAAACCCAAGCTTAGAGTGGAGAAAGAAGGCAAAGACCACATCTAATAGACTCATAAGCTCCTTATTAATAACAGTGCAGTGAAGCGTAAATGGGGTAGGTGCCTTTTTTTGCAAAACAAAGTTTCCAGATTCTCTGTATTCCATTCAGCCAGACCCTCATTTCTCGCCACAGGGTAGATAATCAAGTTGACAAAGACGTGTTTTGTCCTTCTATGTGCATGTGGACATCATGTTTCACAGTTGCACTCATGTCTGCTGGGTTCCACACAGGGAGAGTATCCACTGGATGAATTTTAAATGTTCTTGCACTGCTTGCATTTTCAAAAGCACAGCATATGAGCATCTCGGTCAAGGTGAGCTGGCAGGACCTCTCCTGACGCCCTGCTCCCTCACAGTGGACTTCCCACTGGAAACCTTCACTTTTGCTGCTTAGCTCAGTGTGTCTCTGCAAATAGGCTTGTTTAAGGAAATAATAAATGCCTAAGGCGATGCAGGTGGGGAGCAGGGGAGAGTCAGGGAGACAAAAAGAACAGTAGCACTACATGGAGCTCTATCAGCTTCTGGGCTAACATTGGTTGACTGCATATTACTTTCTAAACAATGTGCTAAGTACTTTGTGTATTTTGTCTCATTGAATCCTGACGACAATCCTGCAATGTAGGAGCTCTTCCTATCTCCATGCTATGGATACAGAAATCGGGGCTCCAAGCAGTTAAGTACTTGGCAAAAGGCCAGAAAGTCAGCTAGAATTGATGTGTCAATTTCATTCATTCATTCATTCATTCATTCACCATTATTTACTGAGTACCCATTCCATGTCAGGCAATGAGAAGCACATCACACATAGTTCCTGCCCTCATGGCACTGACAGTCTTGTTACTGCAAAGCACAAGGTGCAGAGTAAATGGAAATCAAATTGGATTCCACATTCTATTCAACGTCCAGTCACCCCCAGAATAAAGTCTCCAGAACAATGGTATTGCTCCTCTGGCTTTGCCTGGTGCTCACGATTGAGACATACTCAAGGAAGACAGTGCTGGCTCTGCAGGTCCTCCAGGGACAGAAACTAAGCATTCTGGCCAAGACAAAAACCTCATATACATTTTCCTTATATTCAATGCATTCTTGGACCCCAGATCTGAAAGGAACCTTGAGAATGAATTGAATTTATTTCTCTGCCTCTGAGAAAGATTACATTTGAACTTTTTGTGAGAGCAATCCAGCCAGGGAATCTTCGCTTTAAAAACCTGGTTAAACAAAGCTTGTATTTATAAACAGGTGAATTTAAGGGCATCCCCGTGCCTTTAAATAGTGAACACTCTGGTGCATTTTAAGCAGGATTGAGTCAATGTATTTTCTTAGCACATAGCTTTTCAGGAATGCAAAATATACCTGTGCCCAGCATCTTAAGGCTCCTAAAAAGTAGATGATCCCTTTCTCTTTGTTCACTTACAAGCTCATGTCTTCCAAAGCATTTGTTTAGAAGTCCTTCCTTAAATCTAACCTGAAACCAACCTGTTGTGCTTAAGGTCACTTCAGTAATCTTTCTAATACATCCAGGAGAGAGGGACTGGAGGGAAGAACTTTAGACTCCCATGAGATCAGGAGCAACCTCTTAAGTTAGTAGTACTATTTGTGGCTAAATCTTGGCATCATTTCCCTAATTTTTTCTAGCTGCTCCCAGGCACTCCAACTGTCTCTGAGAACTTTCTTTTTTTCTTTTATTATTATACTTTAATTTCTGGGGTACATGTGCAGAATGTGCAGGTTTATTACATAGGCATACACATGCCATGGTGGTTTGCTGCATCCATCACCCTGTCATCTACATTAGGTATTTCTCCTAATGCTATCCTTCCCCTACCCTGCCACCCCCTGACAGGCCCTGGTGTGTGATGTTCCCTCCACCCCATGTCCATGTGTTCTCATTGTTCAGCACCCACTTATGAGTGAGAACATGCAGTGTTTGGTTTTCTGTTCTTGTGTCAGTTTGCTGAGAATGATGGTTTCCAGCTTCATCCATGTCCTTGCAAAGGACATGAATTCATCTTTTTTACTGCTGTATAGTATTCCATGGTGTATATGTGCCACATTTTCCTTTGATGGGCATTCGTGGTGGTTCCAAGTCTTTGCTATTGTGAACAGTGCTGCAATAAACATACGTGTGCATGTGTCTTTGTAATAGAATGATTTCTAATCCTTTGGGTATATACCCAGTAATGGGATTGCTGGGTCAAATGGTATTTCTTCTTGGACATACTTAAGAAGCATCTGAAATTTGTGCCAGGCAGCTTAGCACTTGCTCAACCAGGATGAATCTTAAAGATCATCAAGTTTTACCCTTGGAGGATAGAAGAGGATTCAGAGAACTACTGTGACGTAATCAGGTACACGTAGCAAATTTGTGGCAAAACCAGGAAGATAACCCAGACTCCAGACTCCAAGCCTTTTTTTTTTTTTTTTTTTTTAACAAATATGTCTCCTCGACATCTGACTCTTTGTTTTCCTGAGGTCCAGAGCCATGCCCTATTCCTTTTTAGGTCTCTCACGACCCAGGCTTCGGCACATTAGTTGCCCAAAGCACAAAGCATACTTGGCTTGCTCTGACTTGAGTAGTAAAATGAGTTATGTCTTAGTTTCAGGCCAGACCACCTTGACCATGAGGCATGAAAAGGAACTGAATCTACAGAGTCTCTGCTATGTAGCAGGGACTGTGTTAGTGCTTTGCTAAAGCCCTGGGAGGCAGGAATTCTTAGTGCCCGTTGCCCAGATGAAGAAACCCAGTTTCAGAGAGGTTAAAGAATGTCTCTGTGGTTCCACAGCTATATAGTGGCTAGGCAGGAATTCAAAACCAGGTTTGCCTGCCTTCTTCTCCTGAATGATACTGCTTCATACACAGTCCCCAGAACCTTAATGACCAGGTGGAAAGAACCAACAAGGGCATACTTAAATTGTGCATCAGTGCCCTAATGACCAAGAAAAAATACAATTCATCCTATTCAAAGGTATAAAGATGCAAGATGAAAGCCACAAGCTGTGGGCATGGAGGAGCCTCAGAGAAACAGTGCCTGCTGCCCAGGGATACTCCTCCTTCTCTCTTCCCTCCTAGTCTCTCTCTCCCTTCCTTTAACACTTATTAAATATGCCAGCCACACAGTAGGTGCTCAGCCAGTGTTTGGGCCCAGAACCTTCCTACTGGAAAGGCCTTAATGCCCTTCTGTCCTGAGTGCTCCCTTGCAGGGGCATCCCCCTTTCTTCTCCAGGACCATTCTGAACCCTAACTTGATGGCAACAGCCTTGTGATATCATCATCCTCTTGAAATGGCCACATAGCCCCTCAGCATCCATCTTTCCCGAATCTCTGCAAGGTTATGGGGCTGCCTTGCTACAGAGGGCACAAAAGTGCTTAGCTCTGCTCAGGTTTGCTTTTGGCTGGTGGAGACCTGTGACTGCTCTTTCACTCCCTTGAGCCTTCCTCATGGAGGTTTGCCAAGTCACAGGAGGCACAGTCTGTGGTTGATTCCTAATGCCCCTGCTAGGTTTTAATTTTAACAGCTGGTGAAAATGTCTGCTTGTATTTCACCCACACTCCCCTGGCTGGGAATTCAAGTCACTGTTGATTCGGTCATTCCCAGAATCAGCTGCTTTGACCTCTCCTGAGGTCCCTCCCCTGGGCTTTGAGAGCCAGCCCTTGAAAATCATCTTGGTACATGAAAAAAAAAAAAAAAAAAAAAAAAAAAAAAAAAAAAACAAGTTTGGAAGGGCCCAGGACTCTGCATTTGGGGAATCAAACCGTACTATCTTCTGGGCAAGCCACTTTCCTCCTTGGCCTCAGTAAAAATGGAAGAGCAGTGATGGATAAGCTTATAGGTCCCTTCTACATCCAGGCTCTGCCTGGTTCTGCTGAACCACAACTTCAGGAGTGTGGCCAAGAGGGCTTTCTGGTCCCTGGCTGACTGCCTTCATCTATTATATTACCTGAAGTCTGAAAACACATTTTTTTTTTGGCTTCAAAATGCAAAAAGAGAACACTGAAAAATAGAAATAGATAAAAGTTTAATTAAATGTCTACATAATGGAATTTTATGTAAACATCATTAATTGTTAAGTTTGATGTTCATAAAAATTTCATTACATTAAAAGCAATTTGTTCCTTAGAATCACTCACTTTGAAAGGATTTTCAAACATGTCCAGTGATTGCTAAGGTCCCATAGCCATGAGTTAGTCACAGCCAAACACTTCCAAAAGCAAAATCATTAAAACCTCTTTTAAACATACTACAGCAGAAAATAATAATTAATGTGACAGGTAAGTGACTTTGAGTATGTTTGATCAAATATGGGGTGTAATCTCCAACAGGAAGAGCATTCAGGTTCTTTGAAAGCCTTAGGATTGCTCTGGAACCAAAGTATAGACTATAAACTCATATTTACAAATCACTTACTCTGTGCCAGGCTCTTGTGGAGTCTTTCCCATGCATTAACTCACTTACTTGGTGAGACAATTCTTGAGGTAGATACAATGACCATTCCCATTCTACAGATGAGGAAACTGACTCAGAGCAAGTAGGTGGCACAGGTAGAATGGAAAACCAGTGGCACCAGGGCTCATGCACTTAGCCACCTAACCATGTACAATGCTTGCCATCCCGGGTGTTTCCCAAGGAGACGACAAGGGCTGGCAGATTGAGAAGAGAGGGAGGTGCATCTCCCTAATGAGGAGTGCACTTTACACTGCGTCAAATGGAACCCATTCTTTGCTTGGCTCTACCACTACTTGCTCTCTCCTCTGTGGTTCTCTTCTGCCCACAGAGGTCTCTGCAGCAGACTGTCAGCCTCGCCTAATGCTATTAAAAATGCAATTAATAACAATAAAGAACTGATGTTATTGACAGCTCCATCAGCATTTTATACAGGACTTAACATCATTCAATCCCCATGACCTCCATTTCATAAACAAGGGAACTGGGGGTTTAGAGATCTGAAACTCTTTGCCCACAGTCACATAGCTCTCAGAAATAGTGGAAGCTAGGACTCACACTCCAGTCTTATTCTAAAGCCCCAACTCTCTTTTAATTAGAAAGGTATAAATATTGTTTAAACAATTCAATAAATAAGAAGTATACTGAATAACAAAGTGAAACCTTCCCTTTACCACAATCAACCTACTGTTCTCTCCCTATCTGAGGCTCTCTTCCTATGTTCCACTATCCCAGACTTCTGCAAAGTATTTATGTATCTATCTAGGTATCTGTCCATCTTTCCGCTCCTTTCTCACTTATGTATTCTGGTGGCTTCACTCTCCATGTGGCAACTCTACACCCAGGATCGAAACAGCATCAAAGGAAGCTTGGGACAATGACAACCCCTACCTGAGATGTCTCCATTCCTTGGGCAAGGCTGGCTGGAACGTGATATCCACAGGATTAGGAAAAGCAGGTGGGGTACTATGCACCCCTTCTATTCCTGAACCCTTGGCAGGGTTTCTGTGGCTAACATGCCAGTTGTGTCTACTTCTGCGTAGTCTCATGTGCTGAAGTGCCACACTACATTCTCAGCCTGGGAGGTTTCTGGGCTCAGCTGGCTCAGATCCTATGTGTGGGGAGCATTAAGAAAAATAGGTCACCTGCATAAGACTAGTGGCAAAAGTGTGACTCAGTGCTACTTCTCTGTTTGTCCTTTACTTAAAGAGGAACCATAATTAAAATGATCTGGAAGAGAGAACCAAGCAGTAGATTGAGTTGCTTGGGGAAAGGACCATGCTGCATTGATTTTTACATACCCAGTGTCAGCAGTGCATCTGGTACACAACAGGTTCTCAATAAAATTTTAAATGGACAAGTTGATAGAATAAAAAACAGAGTCTCTTCCCAGTGCTGCATGCAAAAAAGCTCAGTTAGAATGAATTCTTATTTGCAAAGATGAGAGAGTTTTAGTCTTCTCATGGCTTTTTCCTCCTTTCTGTTTTCTTAGTCACAGTTCAGGGGCAAAGAAAAGCTTCTATCTCTCTGAAATGGCAGGAGAAACCCCTGGGGCTTAGGTAACAAATCACAAGGCTCTCTCTTTCACATGTTGTGAGAATAGAAATATTTAACCATCAGCACTGACAATGTCATTTGTACAAAAGGGAGTGACTTACTGGCTAAGAGATGGTCAGAATAACACAGATCCTAGGAGTGAAGGCAGTGAAGTTTGTGAGCCTGGGGCTCTGGTTCTGGTGTCTGCTTCTTGGCTGTGTGATCTTGGGAAAGCTTCCTAAATTTTCTGCTTCTCAGTTTTGTCATCCATAAAATGACAATAATAGTCCCTGCCTCAAATATTGTGTGGAAGAGGCTAAAACAAGCTAATGCAAGTAAAATCTTGAGTGCAATCTTTGATGTAGGTACACATATGTTTGTGTATATATAACAGAAGCTCAAAATTATACCATTATTATTAATGACGTACTCTGGATTCTCATCATAATGCTATTCTCAATATCCAAACACCTGATTTCTACTGACAGCTATCTGTTGAGTGAATGGGTGTACTAGGCTGATCAGGCTATGATGCCAAGGCAGGGGTCCACATCCTCCATCTCTGAACCCCCAGAGCTGAGCAGGCAGCACACAGCAGCCTAAGTAAATGAGCCAAGAGTTCCCAACCCAGATAACGACACCGGGAAGGGGAAAGAGCTCTGCAATGGTATCCAGAAGTTCTGGATTCAAGCCCTGATTCCACCATGTGTTGTGTTATTTGGAAACATTAAGAAGCCTCTATCTGGGGCCACATATGCAGCTTCAGAAGGAATGCCCACGAAATAAAAAAGAGAGCCAAAGAAGGTTAGCTGAGAGGGCCTCTGAGACTTCCATGCTAGGGAAGGTAAAACCCAAAGTCTTCCCACATTTGATAAACGAATGAGCATAAGAACCATTTTCCTTTTCTCTTGCCCTGACTCTATCCCTGCAACAGTGAGAATGACAGAGTAGCCAGAGAGGTAAAGGGCTGGTAGGGACCGAGTCCCAGCTAAGGCAGGCAGCTCTCATCAGCTCCAGCCAATCACTGTGGTGTGGGAAAGCAAGCCCAGTCACACTGGCTAATCTGACTTTGGAGCAGCTGGAAATCTAAATGTTTACATGTAGCCTCCCAAATTTTATATATTCCCATCAAATTCAAATTAATTTTATAATTTTGAGTGGGCCAGCATCATAAAGATCAGTCAAAACACCACAGGCCATATGTGCCCCATGGGCTTCCCGTGCTTGGCTCAGCCTCAGTAAGACCCTGCAGCCCAGATTGTGAGAGGAGGCTGTTGAAGCTGGTGGTTCATCACATAGAGTTGGGGACAGAATCCGGTCCTGATACACCCCAATCTTAAGAGATCAAAGGATGCTGTGAAAGAATGTGGCTATTACAAGGAATAATGACAAAATCCCCAGAGAAACACAACACTGGACAAAATATTTCCCCTAACAGTACACCCGAAGCCTCCTGTCACATGGAAAATCCATAACAGGATCCAGGTGCAAGAGAGAAACCAAAACCAAAAGAGAAACTGACACAACCCATAGAGAATGACTCCGTTGCTACAAGACAGGGGCCATGTTGTGTGGCCCAAAACTGAAGCCTCAACCTTGGTTCTCACAATGATTTCACTTCTGTTTACCTAGATTTGTCTTGCGAAAGCTCCTGTTGTTTGGAAGTCTGAAAAGACTGCTATGTTGAGATAACGCTACTATTTTTTGAGCGCTTAGTAAGTGCTAGACAATGTCTAAGTGCTTTGCATGTAACAATGCTCTTAATCCTCAAACAACGCTATGAGGAAGGTCTACCTGTTCTCTTACGAGGAAAGTGAGGCTCAGAAAGGTTAATAACTTCTCTAAGGGCATGGAGCTAGAGCTGGGGTTTGAACACAGTCAGGGTGGCTCCAGTGGCCAAGCTTCCAATCACCTTCCATGATGGTTCCTGTCTCATCTCATGACAGTAGAACAGGAAGAGGGAGAGGAAGGCCACCACTGTCTACTGAGGAACGGTGTAAGATGAGCCTGAGCAAGCTTCCGAACAGATGGCACTGGATCCCTCAGTGGGAAGCGTCTGTGATCCCCTCAAATGCAAAACCCACCTTCATTGTGAGGTTGGTTTTTCTGGTAAATGTGAATCCTACCAGAGGATAATCTAAGCCAGTATTTGCTATAAAAGAAAATTGAGAAAGAAGAATTACTCACTGATATGAGCATGTACCTAAGGTGAAGAGTCTATTTGCATTTGCCGCTTTAAAAATGAGACCTCTGGCTCTTCTATCAAAAATTCTTAAATGACAGGGTGACAATCTTCTCAGCGGGCTCCTTTAATTAAATGAATCTGAAATGCTACATCTCTGTGTACACTCAGAAGCTCTCATATTCTGTTCCCTTTTGATCTCTGTAATTTATTTTAAAGATCACATTGAGCATGTTATTTACTCTGTGAGCCACAGCCCAAAGAAATCAAATTTTAACCTGATCACAGCATTCCATTTCACATCACCCCCATCATTAAAAAGCTGCTGTGCTCCCCCACCTCTGGATACCAATGCCTTCAAATTCAGTCTCCATTCAGCATGGAGTTCCAGGCTGCAGCTGCCTTTCTAGGCCATTTCTCACTTTTCATTGACTCATTCTTCCCTTCAGCCAAACTGGGCTAATGGGCTATCTCCTTCAAGAAAACTTTCAAAAACTGTCCTTTCTTGCAGCCCCAGGAACATGGAATGGGATCTCTCCTCTCAGGGGCCTCCATGAGGCTTCCCAGGTGCCTCTGTTCATAGTTCTGCCCACATGATTATGATCTCCCTCCCAGGACGTATAAAACAGGAGGGCAAGGACCGTAACCTCAATGAATCCCTACCGCATTCTTCACATAGTAGTTGTACAGCAAATGCTTGTGAAGTTGAATTGATCATCAGGGAATTGATTCATAAATGGAACCATCTTGGACTTTTGCATTAATATTCAAAAAGATGCCAGGGAAATTCGAATACAGGGCTATACACCTTCATCCACATGCTCTGCTTTTCATTTACTAATCATCCTTTTGTCAGGCAACACAGTGATTCTAAGGCAGGGAGGGCATGCAGAGGCTTTTATAGCACGTTTGTCATTGGATGCATATATAAATAAGATATTCTTGTCATCTGGTAATTTCACAAATGCTTGTTATGCTTGTCTTACGGCAAATGGTATGTTTACTATGGAGGAGACATGGAGAAGTGGCCAGCTTCCAGTCATTGGGGAGCCAAAGGAAAAAAAAAAAAGAGACAAACCACCCTGAGGAACTGGCCCTGAGTGGGTCTCTGAAGTTAGTTGTGAGCCAGGTGTAATGGCGCACATCTATAATCCCAGCTGGGATTGGTTGGGAGGCTGAGGCGAGAGGCTTGCTTAGTCTCTAAGTTCAAGACTGCAGTGAGCCATAATCACACCACTGCATTCCAGCCTTGCGAACAGAGCAAAATCCTGTCTCTAAAAATAATAATTGTGGAAGGAGGGCATAAGAAAGGAGGAAAAGAGGGAGGGAGAAAGAGAGACCTATAAAGAATATATAAATGTATATGTGTTTGTATGTGTGTGTAGGTAGATGATAGACAGATATAGAGATAAAGATGTAGGGGATGGATGAATGAATGAATAGGCAGACAAAGGAAGGGATGGACGGATGGGTATGAAAAAAACAGAGAAAGGTGCAAATAATCATTCTCTCCCCACCCATCTCTTCCTGTCATTACCATGTTTCACCTTTTTCACAACACTTTTGTGTATTTGTTGACCTTTTTTAAAAAAAGCTATGAATCCCTCTACTAAAATATGAGCTCTGTGAGAGCAGAGCCTTTATCCACACTGTTCTCCACAGAGTCATCAGAGCCTAAGTCACAGCAGAAAAACCACTATTTGTTAAGTGAATGAATAAAAGAAGAGGTCGGATGAAATTTTCACACCTAGAATTTAAACTAAGAAGCGAAAAGGGTGTGTACCGGATGGTGGCCCTGGCTCTTCTCTTGGTGCCTTATTCTCTGGGTCTCCCTGAAGGTGGAATCAGTCCCAGGGGGAAAGGCCTGAGAGGAATAAGAATGACAAATCCTGACTCTGCTTCTGGCAATTGCAAGGACCTCTGGGTGACGCTTTGCAGAATGCACTGGCACTGCATGGTGTGGCATTTACTTTTTATTTATGGAATGCCTGTGTGCTCATGCTTACCTAGCAGGCACCATGACAGTGAAGGATCTGGTACTGCTCCTCGCCTCTAGGTAACAGGTAATTTGAAGAACATTGCAGCATGCTGACAGCCAGCCATTCCCTCCATCCTAAAACAGGTGCACTTATTGTTAAGATTGTTACATTGTTGGAGATATTAATTTTCATTTTTGGAGGGAGAGGAATCAGAAATAGTGAGACAAAAAGGAATCAGATTAATGTGGAGGGTCAGAAAGGCCCAGGTGCCAGGGCAGATGCCCTCAACCCTTACTCGGGCAATCTGATATGGGTTTCCCGGCCTTGGGCAGGAAGCTTCACCTCTCTGAGCCTGTGCGAAATTTCACCATCTGTAAAGTGGGGCTAATGAAGTCTACCTTTGAGGGTTGAGATCAGGATAATGGATGAGAAAGCACACAGCCCAGTGCCTGGCACTCAGCCTAGGCACCATCAACAAATGCCAGGTCCCTCCTCATTCCCCTTGGAAAATGCTCTGTCCTATTCCAAGACTCATTTCCTCTTCCCAATCTTGGCTCATTTTGTTAATACATTCAAGTGAATTTACAGTGACTGTATCATGTACAGATTAAAAGTACAGCTTCCTCTATCACACTGCTTGACTTCCTATCATAGCTCTAACACTGATTCGGTGTGTGACCTTAGAGAGTTACACAATCTCTTTGAACTTCACTTTCCAAAATGGTAACAGGGAGTCATACTGTTGTGTAAGGATAAATGTATGTTGCAGGTTAGGCATTTAGAATACTTCCCGATACACTGTAAACTCACTGCAGCATGGGTATACTCAGTGCTCCTCTCTGAACGCTCTGGCCTTCATTCCGTCCCTCCAATATGGCAAAACTTGCCAACTCGGAGGCTTTCTCATGGTGTTCCCTCTGCCTGGAACACTGTCCCCCAGATCTTTGCGTAGCCGGCTCCATCTTGATATTCAGGTCCAGCCTAAAGGCCCTTTCCATGGTAAAATCTTCACTACCCACCCAGTTTCAAGTAGTCTTCCTCAGCCCCAGTCACTCTCAATGACAGGATCCTACTGAGTGATTTTCAGATTGCCTATCGCTGTGTGAAATTATTTTTCTACTAGGTTTGTTTATTGTCTATCCCCACCCCATTAGAACATAGCTCCAGGGGACCAGGAACTGGCCTGTCTTATTCCTTGAAACAGTGGCTGATACACAGTGAGTCCTCAGTAGATTGGTGGAATGAAGAAGTGAATGAATGAATGACTGAATGGATGGATGGATGACTATGCCAGTTCCCCCAGTTCTTTGCAATGTTTTGCTAGAATTTTGCCTACCTAATGCCCAACACAGGAGCTGGGGTAAAGACCAATTTCCAAAACACTCCTGCCCTTTCCTCCAAATATGAAAAACAGCTAAGGTTTTCATATTTCATATTTCTTCTAAGAAGACACCTCTGACACATGAAGAAACATAAAGGTAGCTCCTGGGAGAGACTTCTGGGACTTCCTGTGACTCATCCCCCTCAGTCACCCAGTTAGAGAGCGAACACATCACTTCCCTCAGATGCCAGCCTCTGGATACCCCTGGCTGGGATGGATGTAGGGAGTCTGGAACACTACTTTTTTCACTGTGGCAGTCCAGAATAATCCTACAGGGCTAGAGGCTTGGCCTTCTCTTCAAGTAACTGAAAGCTTGAGCCCCCTCCTCTGTCAAGGCTGGGGGACTGTTAGATCAGTCCTTCCTCATATTTGCTGCTGCTGAGATGGCCTGCTGGAGTGAACCAGGTCTTTCTGGGTAAGCACAGCTTTGGCTCTGAGGAGCTTTGCTCAGCTGATGGTCTGTGAATGGACGCAGGGGAGTAGGGAGGAGGGCATGGCATCGGGGTGTTTGCACCAGGGCTGGAGCCTGCGTGGCCTGCTCATGGGACTTCCTGGAGCCGGCAGTATGGGGGAATGCTCACTTTTCTGGAAAAGAGCCACATCAATATTCTGGGTGACTCTTATTCAAATAAGGACGAGTCTTAGGGCCTGAAGCCAGGAAAAATCAGGCTGCACAAAGGACCGAGGCCATGGAGAAATCAAAGTAATAAGCAAAAACCAGAGGTGCTGGCTGCTGGAGAAAAGCCTTGGGGGCTAAGATACCCAGAGGGAAGTGTTCTGCAGGCTGAAAGAGTGATTTTTGAGAGGGAGAAGCACATCCGGCCTCCCTTCTATTCCTTCCCAGTACACGTGCGAAGAGGCCACTGCAACCAGCAGATGCAGCTTGGCCAGTTAGTAGCTGTGAGCTCTGGGCAACAGACTTCACTTCTCTGAGCCTTGATTTTCTCACCTTCAAAATGGGCATAATAATATCTCCCTAACTAAAAGAGAACGCCTAGGAAGACTGCATGAGACAACACACACAGAATGTTTGGCACTTTGCTGGGCACAAAGTAACAGCTCAATGACTAGTTCCTCCATTGAGTTTATTCTCACTGATTTTTCACTCCGAGACCCAAAGAGTTCAAATTTGTTCTACTCTCTCCCCTTGAGTTCTCTGCCCAAAATTACATATATCCTCTAACTAGAGGAGGGAAGAGAACTACCACTCGACGTGTACCTGCTAAGGCATTGGTACGGTATTATTGACTCATTGTATGGATGATAGCACAGTCCTGGAGAGCCTGCATGACTTTTCCAAGGTCACACAGCTGCGGCAGAGCCAGCCTGTCTGCTTTTAACCCACACCCTTTTAACCATTTCAGAGGTTCTTCTGGGGTCAAGAGAAAGAAAAGGAAACCACAGTCCATTCCCTAATCTGAGAATTGAGGGTCTCTGGGAATGTGAATGCTCTTTTGTTCTGGTTATGCTAAGAAGACACCTCTGAACTTGTAATCAGGATTTAAATCCTCCTAGAGGCATTTGCCAGCCATTCTCAAAGAATATCTCAAAGAGGATAGACCCCAGATTTCTGAAGGGAAAATGAAATTGGAACATGTAGCCGAGACAGGGCAATGAAACAAGACATCTGGAAAATGAAGCATTCTGGACAACTGGAGACAACCAGGCAGATGGAGGAGGAAGGTTCCTCCCAAGGTCAGAAACCATTCAGCTTTCCCATCATCACAGACAACAGCACAAGGTGCTTCTACAGCTTTCCAGAAAGGTCAAGCAAGGTTCCTAGCACTGATGAGAGCTACCACATATTCAGCTACTTACAGCATCCAAATGCTTTTCATAAACCTGTTTGCTCCTAATCATTGTGAAGTAGGGATCATCCCCATTTTACAAATGAGAAAACCAAGGCACAGAGTATTAAAATGTTCTTCTAAGGTCACTCCATAAGGGATGGCTGGGATTCCACTGAAGACTGGGGGGTTTCAAAGCCTCACTGGTACTCACTGTGCAGGGCTGGCTGCTCTCCCTCCTTCCCTTTCCAAATCTCTTGCCTCCTTCAGCATCTCTCTGCGGTGTCACCGCTGGCTCCTTGCAACTAGAGCTGGAGAAGGCCACGGCTTCCATGTTCTATTTTTGATAATCCTCCCTGTTTGGCAGAACATGCCTCTGCCTGCCTTGAAGGACCTGCCAGCTTTGTTCTGAGGTGCTGGCCACACTGCCATCATCAGCTCTCAGACACCTCTGTGGTATCAGCAGGAAATAGAGTATCAGGGAGTTGGGGCTCACCAGCTCTCAGTTACATGAAACCAGGGCACTCCCAGGCCAGGCCTTTGGTGTGTCAGCTCACCTCTCTGAGCCTCAATTTCTCCTTCTATAAAATGAGTCCTTAAAGGGTGCCATGGTTAGTGTTAAATGACATCATCCAGGTAAAGTCCTTACCCCGATCAAAGCACATGGCGAGTGCTTTATAAATACTAATTCTTAGTCCGGAGACCTGGAGAATTATAGAAACACAGGATGCTAAGGCCAGAAGGTCCTTGGGAACCAATTAGCCCATTCTTATCACTTTACAGAGACAGTAAAAAAGGAAAGTGACTTTTCACCAGAGGATGGTGGCTCACACCTGTAATCCCAGTACTTTGGGAAGCCAAGGCAGGTGGATCATGAGGTCAGGAGTTCTAGATCAGCCTGGCCAAGATGGTGAAACCCATCACCCATCTCTACTAAAAATACAAAAATTAACTGGGCAAGATGGCACATGCCTATAATCCCAGCTACCTGGGAGGCTGATGAAGGAGAATTGCTTGAACCTGGGAGACAATGGTTGCAGTGAGCCGAGATCATGCCACTGCACTCTGGCCTGGGTGACAGGGCAAGACTTCATCTAAAAAAAAAAAAAAAAAAGCCAAGTGACTTTTCTAAATTTTCTCACTGAATTATGTGGCAAAGATGACCTTAGAGCAGTTCCCTTCATTTTTCAGTGCTTGTCCCTTACCCCGGGGTAAGGATTCTCAAGCTTAATGAGCATTAGAGTCAACTGGGGGGCTGGCTAAAACACAGATCCCTGGGCCCTACCCTCAACTGTTCCAAATCAGTAGGCCTGAGCAGGGCCTGAGAATGTGCATTTCTAACAAGCTCCCAGGTGATGCGATTCCACTGATCCCAGGACCACAACTTGAGAACCACTGCCCCAGGGTCTGCAAACTCTAATGCCTGGTAAGGCCAGGCAGATAAGCTGATATAATGGACAAGCTGGGAGGTGAGGGTAACCAACATTACGCCTAATCTCATAGAAACAGCTACTCTTCATCAACATGGGATGGCCTTGTGTGGAAATGTGGGACCTTCCGTTTCTCAAGAGAAGCCCTAAAATCTTTTTATGTGAAAACTCCTAGAGTTTAAATGTTGGCAAGGAATTCACATTTTTTAAAAGTCCAGACCAATAAATCATATTCCTGTGTAGAATATGGCCCTTGGGCCATAGGTTTGGGACCTCGGTATTGCCTGTCCACAGGGCCTGTATCCCAGGGTGGGATCAACATTTAGACAGCTGCTGCTTCTTCCTCAAGATAAATCCAACCCAGAATCCTGGGTTTTCTTCAAAGGAAATGTACCAATGAATATTTTAAAACCTATTCATCCAATTCACATTCCTGAAGCGTGCTCCAAAGCTGAAACTCAACTTCACACAGGTACTTTAGGAAACAGGGACATGGATAGTCTGGGTGTGGGGAAAACTCAATGATATCTCCATTGAATGGAATAGAGAAGCTGCAGAAAGTGTTCCAAAGACTGCAGGTTCCTCCAGCCCAGCCAGATACATTCGGATACTTATTCCTCTTTTTTAGCTATTGATATCAACAACCATGTTTGTCTCGTGCATATGATTTGCCAGGTGTTTTACATAGAGTCTCTCATTTAATTCTAATGATACTGTGAAGGGATTATCATTCTGTATTTCAGCTGAGTATGAAAATCTAAGCTCAGAGGCAAGCACACACAGTGATCAGGGCTGAAACAAAGAGTTCAGACCAAGCCTTGGAAAGCAACAAAGGCCGAGGTTCCTGACAGTTAACCTTTGAGCAGGCTAGTTGGTGGTCTCTGTTTCCTGAACCCATGTGGCCTCCCCGACGTGGGGGGCAGGAGCTGTGTCCTCTATTTCTCTGTATCGTTTGCAGGGCCAGGGCCAGGGCCAGTTCCAGACCGCCCTGCATCCTCAACTCATAAAAGCTGCTGCCAGCAGAGCCAGCACCATCTTGGTGAAAAATTCCTCCTCCTCACCATGGAGGGAACTTGGAAGGGAAAATTACAATTTTCTGTAAAATATGGAAATAGATCCTTGCAAATGAGTTCAAATTTATGATAATTTCTCAATACCTCAAGACAACCCACTTGAACATCTGTGTGACTCACAGATGAGTGCATGAACTGTTCCTAATCAGAAATGAATTGTGTCAGCCCCACAAACCTGTGTTTCTGGGCATCTTTAGATATTTCCTCTCCTACCCCGTCTCCCTCTAAGTTAATTAGACCATGGGAGAGGCACAGATACACTTCATGATTCAGAGAAGTCAGAAGTCACTGGGGAGAGGGAATACACCAAGGAAGATAATATTTTTCTTGCCTTGACAGTTGGTTTTTTAACTCCCTTCTCCATCACCCATATACACACCGCCATAAATAAGATATACTGCAGACTTTCTCAGGCGTCAACATCTTAATGAGAGAATCTGCTTTCTGACACCTTGGAAAAGGTCAATAAAGAAAAAAGAAATTGTAGAGACAGTCCCACATCCTTCTCATGTCGAACTGTTTTTGTTCAGGCTAATGACAGCAGTGGAATTGTTATTTTGCACCTACAGAACAGATGTGAAACCGAAATGATATGATAGGGTTTTACTTCCAAATGGTGCGTGTTTTTTAAATTGGGAGAAAGGATGAGACTTGACATTTATGGGTGACAGAGTTCCTGATGCACAGCGACCCTGCTGTTAACACAAACCAAAATTGGCAGCCCCAGGGAAGCGAAGTTCTATTCTAGAGGGGAACGCCCCCGTCCCATCCCTGCAAAGCAAGAAAGCATGTGGTATTCAATGTCTGCTGGTTCCCTAGGGCCACTCTTGTCCCATCCAGTTTGTTTACCACATAACTGTCAGAGTGATCTTTTACAGTTCCAATAAAATCATGCCATGCCCTGCTGGAGGATCCCGTGGTCCCCACAGCTCACAGCTCTTAGTTTCATCAAGTCCAGAATCCTTAAGATGACCAACGTTCTGCCAGATGTGGTTCTTCCTTCCCACATTGTGCAGCCCACCTCTTGCATTCTCCATTCTAGCCCACGGGCCTTCCAACAGACCCTTGCCCTCGCTCCACGGGGCCTTTGCACCTGCAGTAACCTGTGCCTACACCACTCCAGCTCCACCTGCCCTCTGCCTTCAGACAGAAGCCTCTCTGACCCACCTGACCGACCCGGACTCTATTAAAAATACAAAATTAGCTGGGTCTGGTGGCGCATGCCCGTAATCTCAGCTACTTGGGAGGCTGAGGCAGGAGAATGGCTTGAACCCAGGAGGCAGAAGTTGGGGTGAGCCGAGTTCACCCATTGCGCTCCAGCCTGGACAATGAGAATAAAACTCCATATCAGAAAAAAAAAGCACCCTTCTAGACCTCAGGGACAAAGGGTCCTTGTTATCGCCTCCCCTGACACCCCATACCTTCCCTTCGGAGCACTCAGTTTGTTAAAGTTTCAGTGTGGGTGACTGGATGAATATCTTTGCTGAAGACTCAGTGTGGGTGACTGGATGAATATCTGCCTACCTCCACTAAAGCATACTTCACAAGGATAGGCTTTCTATCTGTTTTTCTCACCTCTGATTACCTAAGACTTAGCCTGAAACAGGGTCTTTCAGCCATGGCACTATCATTCTAGGTTAGACAATTCTTGCACACTGTGTGATTACCAGCAGCATTCCAGGCCTTATCCACTAGATCAGCGGTCCCCAACACCTGGTCCATGGACTGGTACCCGTCTGTGGTCAGTTAGGAACCGAGCTGCACAGCAGGAGGTGAGTGGCAGGTGAGTGAGTGAAGCTTCATCTGTATTTACAGTTGCTCCCCATCACTCACATTACTGCCTGAGCCCCACCTCCTATCAGATCAGTGGTGGCATTAGATTCTCATAGAAGCAGAAACCCTACTGCGAACTGTGCATGTGAGGGATCTAGGTTGTGTGCTCCTTATGAAAATCTAATGCCCGATGATCTGTCACTGTTTCTCATCACCCTCAGAAAGCACTGTCTAGTTGCAGAAAAACAAGCTGAGGGTTCCCATTGATTCTACATTATGGTAAGTTGTATAATTATTTCAAGATTATGGTAATAATTGTATAATTATACATGGTAATTGTATAATTATTTACAAGAGCTTCTGAAAAAACCACTACAAATAGAAAGGAACAACCAGTATCAGCCTTTCTAAAAAATACCAAAAAATAAAGAACATCAACATAATTAAGAACTTGTATCAACTAATGGGCAAAACAGCCAGCTAACATTAAATGGCAGTATTAAACTCACATATATTGTTATTAATTCTAAATTTAAATCAACTAAATCCCCCAATCTGAAGACACAGACAGGCAAAAAAAGCCAAGACCCATTGGTATGCTACATCCAGACCCATCTCACATGCAAGGATACACAAAGACTCAAAACAAAGGGATGGAGAAAAATTTATCAACCAAATGGAGAGCAAAAATAATAAATAAATAGAAAACAGGGGTTGCAATTTTTGCTGATAAAATAGACTTGAAAGCAACAAAGATCAAAAGAAGCAAAGAAGGATATTACATAATGATAAAAGGATCAATGCAACAAGAAGAGCTAAAGATCCTAAATATATATGCACTCAATCCAGGAATACCCAGATATATAAGACTTATAAAGAGACTTAGACTCCCACACAATAATAGTGGGAGACTTCAACGACAATATCAGACAGATCAATGAGACAGAAAGTTAACATTGATATCCAGGACTTGAACTCAGATTGGGAACAAGTAGACTTAATTAACATTTATAGAACTCTCCACTTTAAATACACAAAATATACACTCTTATCAGTACCACATCACACCTACTTATAGGTTTAAATAAAATATTGGTTGGCTGCTTGTTAGTTGTTTTCTTCCCTCATTTTTTTTTCCATGTCTCTATTATTAAACACAATTACAGGCATACCCATTTTTAGACTGCATTCTAGCCCGGGCCATAAAGCAACACCCCAGTTCTCTCTCCCTCTCCCTCTTCCTCATTCTTCCTCTCCTTCATTTTTTCTTTTTTCTTTTTTTTATTCTTTCTCTTTCTTCCTTTCTTAAAAAAAAAAGTTGTATAATTATTTCATTATAAATTACAATATAATAATAATAGAAATAAAATGCACAATAAATGTAATGTGCTTTAATCATCCCAAAACCATACCCTCCTTCCAGTCTGTGGAAAAACTGTCGTCCACAAAACTGGTCCCTGGTGCCAAAAAAGTTGGGGACCATTGCATTAGATGCCAATAGCAACGCTCAAGTTGTGAAAAACAAAAATGTCTCCAGACACTGCTAAATGTCTGATGGGAGGCAAAACTGTCCCTGGTTGAGAGTGACCAGAGTCTGGCACACAGCTGGCACTCCATAAAGACCACCAACTTCTCAGCACAGTTCTGCCTTCATTGTTAGAGCAGCAGGTCCCTTTTAAACATCAGTAGAACATGCACACAGAAAACAGTGGAAGAAGGTGCTGCTTCAACAGAGGGAGGGGATCATGGGACCCTAATCACCCCTCTTCTCACCCACAGCTGTCCCGAGGGCTCTGGAAGACACAGTGAGAAAACTCCCAGGGGAATGGGAGGTGTTGGGGTTTGGGGATAAGATCTGAAAGATGACTCTGCCTCTTCATAGCCAAGTAACACTCAGAATCTCTGTTTTTCCACATATAAACTGGGAAATGATCAACTCTGTGGTAAGAAATTAATGAGCTAAAGTGGGCAAAGTACTTTATTCAGTGCCTGACATAGAGGAGGAGCTAACTCTAGGTTGACTTTTTTCCCCTTTCTTATATACATTTTTAGGGACCTTAATACAGTGCTGAGTTCCTTAGAAGAACTTTAAGTATCATATTAATTTTACATGAAAACAAATATATTCATGTACTACATAACGACATTTCAGTCCATGACGAAATGGAGCTAAAAAATTCTTACTATCTAGTGGCATCGCACTCCTCATAATGTCATAGCACAATGCATCACTCACCTAAGAAATGTCATAGCACAATGCATCACTCACCTATTTGTAAACAAACATACTGTGCTGCTAGTCATATAAAGTACAGCACATACAATTACATACAACACATAATTGATCATAGTAGCTATTGCTGGTTTATGTATTTACTATATTATATATATTGTTAGCACAGTTTAGAGTATACTCTTTCTACAAATAAAAATTAACTATAAAACAGCCTCAGGCAGGTCCTTCAGGACATATTCGAGAAGGCATTGTTATAGGTGACAACTTCATGCATGTCACTGTCCCTGAAGACCTTCTATGAGACAAGATGTGGAGGCAAAAGACAGTGATAGGGAGGGTCCTGACTCTGTGTAGACCTAAGCTATTGTGTGTGTGTCTTAGTTTTTAACAAAGAGTTTACAAAGTTAAATTTTTTAAAAATCCAGGCACAGTGGCTCATCCCTGTAATCCCAGCACTTTGGGAGGCTGAGGCGGGTGGATCAAGAGGTCAGGAATTTGAGACCAGCCTGATAAATATGATGAAACCCTGTCTCTACTAAAAATACAAAAATTAACCAGGCATGGTGGTGTGCACCTGTAATCCCAGCTGCTTGGGAGGCTGAAGCAGGAGAATCACTTGAACCCGGGAAGCGGAGGTTGCAATGAGCCAAGATTGCGCCACTGTACTCCAGCCTGGGTAACAGAGCGAGACTCCATCTCAAAAAAAAAAAAAAAAAAAAAGTTTGTAGAATAAGGATACTAGGAAAGAATATATTTTTGCACAGTTGTACAATGTGTTTGTGTTTTAAGCTAAGTATCACTACAAAAGAGTGAAAAAGTTAAAAAATAAAAGTTTATAAAGTTAGTTATGGTTAATTTTTTATTGAAGAGAAAAATTTTTAAATAAAGTTAGTGTAGCCTAAGTGTACAGTGTTGATAAAGTCTACAGTAGTGTACAGTAACCTTCCTAGGCCTTCACATTCACTCACTGACTCACCCAGAGCAACTTCCAGTCCTACAAGCTCCATTTAAGGTAAATGTCCTGTACAGGTGCACCATTTTTTACTTCATACCATATGTTTTAGCATGCTTTTTCCAGGTTTAGGCAAACACATTATGTTTATCACTGTGTTCTAATTGCCTAGAGTATTCTGGACAGTAACATACTATACAGGTTTGCGGCTTAGGAGCAACAGGCTCTACTTTACAGCCTAGGCGTGTCGTACGTAGACTCTCATTTAGCTTTGTATAAGCAAACTCTGATGTTCACACAGAGATAAAATTGTCTAATGATGCATTTCTTATAACATATCCCTATCCTTAAGTGATGCATGATTGTATTTGGACGTGGACATCCCAGGAAGAACACATTTACTTTTGTGCAGAAAAAAAAAAACCAAAAAGAAGAAAAACAAAGATTTCTTTAAGGTAGCAGCTGTGCAGTAGTTGTAATTTTTCTTGAATAAACTGCAAGCTTTAGAGAGGCAAGGAACATTTTGCCTTGCAGGTAGCATATCCGCGGCTGGTGCATGTTAGGCAAACAATAGATGTGAACTGAATAAATGAATATGAGGCTGTTTTAAAACTTAATGGCTCCCAGGATTTCCGAGCTTTTACCTGCCTAAGTTTTCACTATGTGCCTGGCCATACCTGGGGGTGGTATCTACCTCCTGTTACACTGCAAAGGCCAGGAGAAGATGTGAAAGATGAAGAAGGGAGACTGGGAGGCAGAATGGAGAGAAGGACCCACTACTCATGTGAGAGAAGAAATATTTGACTTCAGTGACCAACGCATTGAGGTCCAGGGACAATGAGGACCCTCAGGACCTCACCTTGAGCAGCTTGCCAGCCAGGAGAGGAGTTACTACTGGGCAAAAGTGTTACGTAAAAGAGTCAATATAAGAGAATTTAGAAGAAAGGGTAAAATAATAATAAATACTTTCTCCATTTGTAAAATTAAAATAATTATAATATCTACCTCGTAGTTGTTATGGGATTAAACCAGTCAATATAGGTAAAGACCTGAGCACAGAGTCTAGAACATAGTTAAGTACTCAATATATGTTCCTATTAACATTGCTTTTACTAATCTCATTAGCCCTTTATTGAACACTTACTATATACCAAGCACAGATAAGTGTACATCATCTTACCTAATTCTCACAGTCTCATGAGATAGTCTTTGTATCATTCCCATTTTACTTTAAAGAAAACCACAGGCCAGGGAAGTGGGAAGTATCTCGTCAAGGTTGCACACCCAGGGCACCATAGATCCAAGGTGCAGCTCAAGTCTAGGCATTGGCAAACTTGTTAAAGGGTCAGATATTTTTCTTAAAGGGCCCAATAATAAATGTTGAAGGCTTTTTGAGCCATAAGGTCTCTGTCACCACTCCTCAACTCCTCAACTGTTTGACGGTGGTGTGAAAGCAGCTATGGACAATATATAGAAAAATAAGCATAACTATGCCCCAATAAAACTTTATTTACAAAAACAGGCAGCTGGCTGGAAGTTTGTTGGAAAAGTCACCTAATCAATTACTCTTCCCAGAAGCAGGCGAGCGCCTCCCAGCTCACCAAATACTAAGCCCCTCCTCCACTATGTCCACACTGCCATTTTTTGCAAAGCAGTGGCAGGAAAGGGGGTGGAAAACCCAGTCTGGGATGGAGAAGCTTTGTTTGATTTTTCTCTAAGTATGTTTGAATTATTAAGTGTCTGGCTCATTAAGTGAAGGGTGTCGTTATAATTCTATCGCCAGAGACAAAATTGCTATTTAAATTGAGTTTTGTCAATTTAGCTAATTTACTAAGTGGGCTTTGCCACATCTTAATTAGTATTCTCTGATCAGAGATTATTCATGAGGACAGGGCTGTGCTGGTGCACCCAAACCTATATAGGCTGGAGCACGCCGCCCCCCTCCCCACTCCAGGAGGATTTTGCTCTCTGGGGAATGCCAGATCCTGTAACGGATCAGTAGCCACATTGGCTTCTCCAGTGAAATCTAAGGATCTGCTAATTAATAAAGAAAAGAAGTCCAAGAATTACCAGTGATTAAAAGACCTTCCAATTCTCCCCAACACGCCCACCGAAACACAGACAGGATAGAATAGATGTGTTTATTCATTTTGATTCATTTGATTCAGTTTGATTCAGTTTCCTCTCCTAAAATGGCCAGGTAAGTTCAGAGTCTGGGGATGAGGAATAACCATCCTTAAATGTTTTGCCCTAGGAAAACCCCCTTGCTACAGCCTAGCCCCATGTCTTGTCAGTGAAGCACAGATGTTATGTTATCCGTAAAACCATGCATGGCTGTGTTACCATGGTCGGGTCTCAAAAACGCCTGTGCTTCGGTGGATTAATTCTGTGTATATAGTCAAAATGCAAATATTGTTGATTTTGTTCTCTACCTCCTCAAGGGCAGACAGGTGGTTTTGTCACATTTTCTAACAAGTGGGGAGCTATTTTGTTTTTGTTGGCAAAAATACTTAGAAAACAGAAAAATGCTTCTTTAAAGTTATCCCCTCACACCTCCTCAAGAAAAAAATATATGCTCACTTCCTAAAGGCTGTGTGCCTCGCCTTTTATTAGTTGTGGTTAGAGGCAGGAAACCGTAACCATTTGAGGATGCAGCTGATAGAGAATGTTGTTTTATTCCTGCTCTGTGGAGTAAATGTCATTCCTAATTATTATTTATCTGTAGGACTTTTGAGTTATAATGTCTCGTTCTACCAGAAATGTCTGATTTTTGAGATTTTTAGAGAACCCGTTTTTCTCCTATGAAGTCAGTGTACTGTGCACAACTTGACAAGTTTTAAGACATAATGTAGCAGTTGGAGCTCTAAACAAAATAACACGGTGATGAAGGATGACTTCGCCGCATCAGCGTGTTCATCACCGCCTCACTATGAAGACCTTCATTTCACCGCAAAGTAGGTAGGATGTGATAAAACACCGACTTCTCCACCAGTGCATCTTGGTGCTGGCTTCTTAATAGTGTTCCAAATCTTGACCTGATATTCAAATGGCTACCGTCCAGAGGTGGTGGTGGTTGTAGAAATCAGCTCTCAACCCGAGTTCCACCATTAAGTTGCCTGTTCAGCATGTCAGATTTTGGTGACTTAGCACGGAAGGAAGGAAAGAAAGCCAGGGCAATCTAGGGCTCTGCCATGGCTCCATAGAAACAGAAGGGCACATCTGAGATTCAGTTTCCCTACACTGGCATGGGAGATGAGAACTTCTTTTTGTCGATTTAAAATTTTGATCTGATTATGTACGAAGGAGAGGATCTTGGCAGTGACTCACAGATCTTAGTTCCTCCAAACACTGTACAAATTTACTCAGAAATGGCAAGGGCACGCTGCTCTGCAGACCATCTTTATACACAGCTGCTCCCTCCAATTAAGAGGGCTCTCCACAGTGCAGGCCAGTCCTTCTATCCAAACCCCGCCACGCTGTCTTGACTGCCGCTTAGCTGCCTGCCCACGTGGACTCCCTCTCCAGTGCTCTTTCTATTAATCTTCCTGCCTTCCCGAGAATCAACTCCCTGTCTTAGATGGCCACAGTCAGTATGTTGGCTGCTAATGTTCACGTTCTAGCTGATATTGTAACCAGCATAGCACAATCACTTTATAAACCACTTTCTCAGGTCATTGTGTTTAATCAGAATGAATATCAAGTCTAAGGTGGTTAAAGTTGTTTTGGCAATGTATAGTACTTTATTTACCTATTTGCAGATGATGCTACAATCAATTTAACATACAGATAATAATGAAACTAACAATAAGGATGGCATGATAACTGGCATTTACTGAGCTCCGATCCTGTGAGCAGAGCAGCCCTGTGCTAACCCTCAGCAGATACTATCACATTTAATACTCTGTAGCACCCAATCAGTTCAGTCCTATCACCAGCTCCATCCTAGAAAGAAGAGAGACAGGACTTAACAAGAGGAAGTATCTTGTCCAAGGTCAGACAGCCCAGAAGCAAACAGCAGGATTTAGATCCAGGTCTGTGGGAATGCAGTTCATACAATTAGGCTGGAAGAAACATGGGTGCTGACAAGCATTTCATCTCCTAGCATATGTGCCTGCACCCCTTACTATAAAACAGGTGTGGTATGGGTACTGAGGGCACCGTGTCCTTGTGGGCTGGTGATTCACGGGCCTGTGGATAGGTAAATTAGTGGGAATAACACAGGGTGGTATTGGCTATAATCCACTCCAGGAACCACTACCAAAGTAGCTAGGAGGGAAATGCAAATCAGCCCAGGAAATCAGAGAAGTCTTCCCGGGTAAAGACGGCAGAAGGGACTCCTCTTGTTCCAAGGAATTCACAATCCAAGTCCACTGTTAGTATGTGAAAAATAAAGCAAGTGGCATAAGCCCCACCCCTGTGCCTGGTTACTGCCAACCCCTAATTGGGCACACTCGACCCCCTGCCTCAGCAGTTTTCAACACCCCCTCCACCCCCCACAGACATGAGGTGTGCTACAAATGTGACCAGTGATCAATGAGCAGCACGGATCAAGGGAGATTGGCAGGCTCTGCCCTAAATGCTTAAACCTAACATTAGCCATCCATGCCAGTCCTGCTGAGTGAAGAAAAAGACGAAAAGGCACATGAGGTTCCTAAGTCAGCACCATTAACGACGATACCAGTAGTTTGTTCAGGAAGTGCCGCATGTCCCCTGGAGCACGTTATGTTCATTTCTCTCTGGTTACAGTAAGTCTGGACGCCAGCCACGCCTCACGCATTCCCCGCCTCATAAATCTGCATGTTGAAAGAAATCCAAGAAGGGAAGGCAAAGGTTGGCAGCTGCCTGGAAGTTGGAGAAGTGGGTGTCTGACCCCAAAACTGCTTGAAGGCTGATGATACACACAGGTACTCTCTTAGTGTGGCAGTATTTCCAGAACAGAAGCCAGTAAGGTCCCTTGACTTCTGCAGCTGTTACTCCTCTCAAGGAAGAAGGCTGAACACAGGGATGGAAAGGGAAGGGACTGGACTACAGATTCATTGTTTCTGAAAAGCAGGCAAATAAGCAGACTCTTTCCCCAGGTGAATGCAACATCCATATTAAAATAAAACGCAGTCCTCAGTTTATTTATGCAGACTCTTGATGCTCATGATAATGACTGATTTACCAGAAAGAGCTCTTCTATAGCCGCAACTCTCAATCTTTGTCTGCATATTAGAAATACCTTGGATGCCAGCCCATCTCACAAACTAATGAAATCATATCCTTAGGGGTGGGGCACCGGTGTCTGTATTTGTTTAGCCCCAGGAGGTTTCAATGTGCAGCCATGGGCTGAGAGCCACTGTACTATAGGCTAACCTGATGCACTGGAAGCAGAGGAAGCTACTAGTAAACAGGTTTTCCATGGCAACATATTGTTCAAATCCTCTCTCTTTCAGGGTACACCAAAAGGTGAATTATTTAGTTTCTGCGCCCTTATCCTTGCCCCGTTTCAGGTGAGAGGGTTGGGAGTAAGGGGATTTCTCTTACTTAATGACTGCAGGATGGGTGGAAAGGCAATGATACAATCTTGCCTGCCAATACCTGCTAGAGAAACCATTTTTTTTTGCAGATAATAGCAGGTAGAGGCAGGGTGTGCTCAGAAGTTAGGAGGGCTTGATCGTGGGGGCAAGAGAAAGGCTTTTTTTTTTTTTTTTTTTAAACAGAACTGCTATAGTTTGAGGATGCAGGATTGGTACTGGAATATTCTTATAGTTATTTCTTTGGATTTGGTCCCTGGGAAATTATATCAGATCTTTTTTTAAAAGAGACAAGGAAACTACTATTTATTTATAACCACTATGCATAGGTGAATGTTTGCATATTTATAGGAAACGATCAAAAAAGATTCACATTTCTCTTTGAATATTAGTCACTTGTGGAGATCGGAATGCAGGGAACAGTGAAAGAGCCTTGGGCTTTCTCCTTACATGTGTTCATAAGGTTTGGATTATTTAAAACAAAACAAACAACAACAACAACAAAAACACCACAAATCCAGCCTGGCCTTCGCCCTGTGGTCAGTGTCACATGTTCCAGATCTAAAACACCCAAAACTGACGACAAAAATATCAGTGAGGCATGCACATTGCTCCTGAGGCTCCGTGAGGACACCAGAAGTGTGTTCCATCAACTGAGAGATCTCCAAAGCCTCCCTGTCTCTTGCCACATGGCAGCTGCCATCTTCCTTCCCCATTCTTTCCCTACTTCATGTCACCTACCTGCCTTTCCCCCTTTTCTTCCTCAACGATCCTGCAGCTGGTGTAATTCCAACCACTTCCTACCTCTTGGATCCTACTCCATGCAGTCCCTTCATATGAGTGAGTATCCCCTTCACTTAGTGCCCTTTCCTCATAATGGGGCTCTGTAAACTAAGGGACGACCCTCCTTACTTTGTGTGTGAGTGCAGGTGATGCTAAAAATCAGATACTCACCATTGATGTTAATAAGCTCTGTCACCTCCATCATGTCCTCTTACCCCACTGTATCTCACCATATAGCTGTTATCGCCACTGGATGTTACATTTTCTTTGTTTATTACATCTGTGCCTAACTCCCCACTAAAATATAAGCATCATGAGGTCAGGATTCTGTTTTGCTTATGGCTCTATTCCTAGAACCTAGAGCAGTTCCTGGCATGCAGCAGGCTCCAGAGGTATTTGTTGAACATATGAATGAGTGAATGAATGCATGATATTTTTCCTGACCACAGTAAAGAAAGAGGAAGAAAGAGAAGGGCAGGCAGGAGGGAAGCAGTTCAGAAGGCTATGATCCCTGGAGGAAGGATTCCCATTATTTCTGACGCTTGCTGGGAATTGTCCTCTGGGCCACTTGGCTGTGCTTACATCTACTAGAAGCACAGTGCCAGCCACCTTTTCCCATGTGAGCTACTGTGCTGGGAACTTCACCTTCCTCACTTATAACCCTCACCATCATGCCACATGGCAGCATTAGCCCAGTTTCACAGACAAGGAAGCAGGCTCAGAGATCTTGTGTCACTTTGCCAAAGTCAAACAGCGAATAAGAAACTGAAATGAAATTAAAACCCTAATTGGTCTGACCTCCCACCCCAAAACAACTTTCCACAAACGATACCACGTCATAAAATAACCACATCTAATTTTATATGCCAGGAACTTAGTGCCCTTGAATAGGTGGAAAGAGCTTCTTCAAAGAAGTCTGAGGGTAGGGGAGAAGTGTTCAATTGCTGAGAGGTGGCACTATCAAGGCAAGCCCTTTGAGAGATGCTAGTGTTTGTGTTTTTCCTGCTGACCCACTGTTGAAAGTAAGACCTGTACTTTGATGGCTTTTTAGCAACTCGGCTGGGTTGAGCCAAGCCTTCCTCACTCTCCTGGTCCTCCTTGGGATGCACATGTATTTGTAAGATGGTTTCCTAGAGCTGGGCTCTGTAGGAAGGAGTCCTTCATGACTCAAAATATCCCATACAATGGTTAATCCTGAGATCAAGGGTGTTAGTAGCATCGTTAGTTTGGCCAGTGAGTCAACCAGCCAAGCAAATCTACTTTATCTTTACGAGGTGGGTGGGGGGAGGTGGGAAATGACTTCCCACAAATCCACTTTTCCTAGCTTAGAAACTCGCCTCTGTCTGGCACACACACGAGCACCTGCCATGGCTGTGCAGGCACACCTTGTAAAAGGGACGGGCCCACAAAATGTGATGAGGACGCTTTTTCTTGGGACAGGTCTCCTCTATTTTGTTTTGTTATATTTATTTGTATGGTTAATTTGTTGTGAATATGGGAAGAAAAGGAAATGCAAACCCCAACAAAGAGCTGAAAGCATTAAGAAAAGAAACCAAGAGAGATGGTCTCACCATGACCTGGAAAGGGAGGCTCACCCACCGTGCTTTCTGCCCGACTCTCAGAGGGCGAAGATGTAGACTGAAATGAAAGAAGCAACTCTTCTTGAAATTAATAATTCAAGGCAAAATTACAAAACTTAATTGCTCCCTGTCAACCACAGTTCATCCTTGTCTACAGTTATTTTGCACAAATTGATTTGGCAGCCACCACATTCATTTTTAAAGGACTTTCTTATTATCTATAGCCTGTTAATATGTTCATCCTTCAACCTCATAAGTAATTCCAGGCAGATTTTTACTCATTTTCCATGAATGAGGCTCGCATTTTAGAGGAGGAGGGAAATTGTCCAAGAAATAATCATCCCGGAGGACACACATCACCCTAGGAGGATCTGAGGTCTCTGGAGCCCAGACAGACAACCCCAGTCATGAGTGTATAAGGAGAACTAAAGCCAGCGTGTCTTTTGAAGTCCTGCTTGAAATATTACTCATACATATATGGTCAGTTAAATTTAAATTAAACAAAGTTCTATTCTTCAGTCACTTTAGCCCTATTTCAAGCGCTCAAAGGCATACATGGCTAGTGGCTACCACACTGGAACATTAAACAAGATTTCTATCATCATATAAGGTTCTATTGGAAAGTGCTAGGTCAAGCTTTCAGACTCAGACAGGAGAGCTTCTTTCTCTCTCTCTCCTTTTTTTTTTTTTTTTTTTTTGAGACAGGGTCTCACTCTGTCTCCCAGGCTAGAGTGCAGTGATACAATCTTGGCTCATTGCGACCTCCATATCCTAGGTTCAAGTGATTCTCCCACCTCAGTCTCCGAGCAGCAGGGACTACAGACACATGCCACCACACTCACCTAATTTTGTTATTGTTGTTAGAGACAAGGTTTCATCATGCTGCCCAGGCTGATCTCAAACTACTGGGCTCAAGCAGCCCTCCCCCCTCAGCCTTCCAAAGTGCTTGCGTTACAGGCGTGAGCCACCGTGCCTGGTCACAGGATGGTTGCTTACCGTCTTATCTCATCCGACGGCAAGATAAGCTAGAAGCTCTGTATATAATTTGACAGGATTCTCTTTGTGTAAAATCTAGGTGTAAAAGCTATGGGCTCTGTCTGAGTCTTACTCATGTGAGATGATCTTGTTGGTGTCAGTGGGGAAAGGAATGAGAAATGTTTATCATATGGCCGAGGTTGGAGGAGGCAGAGATTGGAAAATATTGGCCCCTGGGGCCCTGGCTTATAAATGCATCATGAATTAAACTTGAAAACACCTTTAATCCTCTCTATGCCTAAGTGCTATGTGTGTGGGCTTCCTGTATTGGCACTCTGGTTCCCTTTCAAGGCAGGGCATGGCAGAACCTCAGTCTACTGGGCCACCTGTGGGCCCAGGTTGACCTCAAGCTTTCCATCTGCTCTTCTCAGGGCACAAAGATGAAAGGAACACATAGATCTTCCTCATCCTACATATTTGGCCTTTTAGTCTATCTCAAAGTTAGCTGTGGCATAATTAATAGTGCAGTTATCTGCTAATTATTCCACTACTGAAACAGGACTAGAAACACCCAGGGCATAGAGCATCATGTGCACAATTAATAATTTTCATCACTGAGTAATTACTTGTATAGTATTTAACGTAATAACATTAGATGCGCATTATTGGGTTGTGATTGCTGTTTTCTTCCACCCACTCATTCCTGTAAACTCTTCCCTATGAAGCTGTCATAACTTGTTGACAAATCATATTTTTTTTTTCCTAATGCCTTACACTTCAACAGTTTGGATGCATTTAGATCTCTCTGCCTCTTTTAAAAGTTTGTCTCCCTCTAGGCCGCCATGACACTGTCCTTTCCACGGTTTCCTGGCCTCTCTTTTGGATGGACTATGCTTCACACCACTCACTGGTTTTGTCCTCCTGCTCAGCAAGGTTACTCCCATAACTTGGGTTCACTCTCAGCAGCACTGGTTGATGGAGGAGGAGGAGGAGGCTGGCTCTGGTAGAACTAAGGCTGGGAAACTCGCCCAACTGCATGAAAACAAGGGGGCATTCTGGGGCAAAGCAGTGCAATCTCAGACCTAGCTCATTCAGATGGAGACTGGGCATCTCTGGTCAGGCAGCACTGCCACTGGTCAGTGCCATTGGTCTGGGGATTAATTTTGTTCACCTTAAGATGCATGAAGTAGAGTCCAGTCTCCTACATGATGGTAGAGGAGGAGATGGCAAGAACAGGCTGGCTCACCAAGGGCCATCAGGCGTAAGACCTGTGGCAGCAAGAATAACCGTAGGCCCCACCTGCTGGTGCACTGAGGCTGCTGTCATATTAGCTTGGCCTTCGGTGGGGCAAGCCAGTGAGGTGGCTGCCCTTGAGTTGCAGGGGGCAGGGTTTGGCTGGGAAGGTCCGGAGGAACCCCAGGTTGACAGGATCTTATCCTGCTTCTGTGCACTTTCTCCCCTACATTTGTACTCTATCTACCACCACCTATTTGTTTAAACACACACACACACACACACACACACACACACACACACGGATCTGTGAGTTAGTTATCACATCCACTGAAACCCAAGGAAGATTCCTGCTGGCTATACCATTTCATCATGCAGCCTGAATAAAGAATTTTTCCTGTATGTTTTACCTCCTGATCACACAGGACTGTACCTCTAGAATTATCTTTGATTCTTTTCCCTCTTTAACCCTACACTCCATCAGTTACTAAGTTCTGCAAATTAATTATATGAAACATCCTGCTGTTATACTTCTTACTGCCTTACAACGGCGGCTCTCACAGTCTGGTCTCTGAACCAGTAGTATCGACACCCCTTGCGAACTTATTAGAAATGTGAATTCTTAAGTCCCCATCTCTAGGGATGGGTTCCAGCAATCTCTATTGAAGGAACCCTCCAGGTGATTCTGATTCATGCTAGACCTTGAGAACCCTGCCTTGCATTACAACTCAAACCCCTTACGGTGGCTTACAAGGCTCTAGAGGATCTGGCTCCTTCCACCTCTCCAAATTCATCTGAAGCTGCTTCCCCTCTCTCATGACTCTCCAGCCCAGGGCCTTTTTTTCAAGCCCTGGAAAGGGCCAAGATCTTCCCATCTTGAACTTTTGCAAATGCCAGCTCCTCCGGCTGGAATGTTCTGCTGCTCTTTTGCTCTTCTTCCCACTCTTCACGTGGTATAATATTTATGAAGAATATACCATATTGGTCTGGCATGCTGGGAAGCACTTTACGTGGCTTTAATTCTTAACACAAATGTCAGAGAGGTTATCTTTGGCCATCCCACCTAAAGTAGCCAGCCTCTTTTCTGGCCCAATCTTTAGTTCTTCCCTGTTCTGCTCCTTGTTTTGTATCACAATTTACAATTATTTTTTCATGTACTGATCTTTTTTTTAAGAAGACCTAAGGGCTGGGACATTGTCTAGTTCAATCCATGTTTTCAGTGCAGTGCCTGAGGTGCAGTGAAAGCTCAATAAGTAACTAGTTGCTACATGAATGCATCCAGCCACCTTCACCTCTATTTACAGTCACAAGGCTTAAAGGCACTGGTTTGCTTTTCTTTAAATAATCTTTGAGGTCCCCTCTAGTTCTATGCCATGGTAAGTGGGTGACATATGGCATAATACATTCTAATGCATTCTTTGCACAAACCCTATTCTGTCCTGCCTGGGTAAGCTGATGTGACACAGATTCATCTTTCTCAGTCATCATGTTCACAAGCCCCTCTTTGGACATGGTCACCTGAGCTCACAGATGATCAATGCAGACCATAAACAGTGGCTCATGTGATCAGGGAAAAGGGCCTATTTGTTAAGAGTAATGCCAGCGCATACATGGCAGCTGAAAAAGGTAGAGGATAAGAGGTTTATTTTTCAGACATTCATCAAAAGTAAGAAAAGTGCCCTTCTATGCAAAGTGACAATATTTCTTGAACAGCAAATAAGGAGCAAGGTCTGTAGGTGGCAGGGGAGAGACGATGAGGTGAGTGGCTTCCTCGTGGTCCCTAAGTCAGGGCTTGGGCCTGGGTCAAACTATCTACATGTCATGCCAGCTGTAGGAACTCCTGGATCCCTTTGGCCTGACTAGCTTCCCAGATCCACATTTTCCCAGAGCATCCCACTTGACTCTAAGAGATAAATTTTCCTTTCCAAGCTCAGCTCTGAGCAATGGACTCAGAGACTAACCAGAGCTGGTGACATCCTGCCACAGAATGAGGACTGTGTTATGAGCTCCTTGGCACGTAGTTATGCTCCGAGATGATACTCACAAAGCCCCTTTAAGAATTTCCCAAGAGTCTCTGGGGAAACACAAGACCTAAAACAGGCCCAGCTGGCAGGGAACATCTTTTCTCTAGGAACCAGAAATTGCTAAATTCCAGGAACAGTGACAATAGCAGCAATAGATAATATTTTGAAGGACTCACCATTATTGATCTGGCATCCTGGAAAGCACTTTACATGAATGATCTCTTTTAATCTCCCAATGCAACCCTATACAAGAGGTGCTACTGTCACTCTGTTCTACAGATGAAGAAATTGAACTACAGAAGTCTCACAGGTCACACCACCAATCAATGGCAGGGCTGGGATTACACCCCAGGATGATGGTGGGTTTCTTTTGTTTTGTTTTGTTTTGAGACAGTCTTACTCTGTCACCCAGGCTAGAGGGCAGTGGCACGATCTCGGCCCACTGCAACCTCCACCTCCTGGGTTCAAGCAATTCTCCTGCCTCAGCCTCCAGAGTAGCTGGAATTACAGGCACATACCACCACGCTTAGCTAATTTTTTTATTTTCAGTAAAGACAGGGTTTCACCATGTTGGCCAGGCTGGTCTCGAATGCCTGATCTCGTGATCCACCGGCCTTGGCCTCCCAATAGGTCGATGCTCTTACCATGACCCACCTGTCCTAGGGTCTTATCTGCAGCAACCCTGTCACCCACCCCAAAGCAGGTTTGACTTCTCTACTTGACAGATAAGGAAACTGAAGCTCAGCTAAGGCTGCCCAACTGAACCGGGTCCTCAGCTCCCTACTATCAAGTCCCTTTCCCCTCCTTACCATGCATTAAACTCTTTGGCCTCCATAAAAAGAATAGATGAACAAGGGGTTGGGGTGAGTAGTGAAGAAAAAGAATAATAGAGAAAAAAACACTAAAAAGGAAAGAGGGAAGTCTAATATTATCGATGGCTAAATTACTTGAGTCAACCGTCTGAAATAAAACTGAAAACTGGTTGACAATATTGCAACATTACTAGAAAGACTGGGAGGAGCAATCGTGCCCAGACACGCACTCCCATTTTCATTTCTGGGGGCTTCAAGATGGAAGTAGTTATGAGGAAAGCCACAAATTGAGAAACTGCAGCTCGATCTTTGACAGTATGCCTACCTATTCACATGGCAGGCTAAAGAGCATGCCAAGATACTTCAAATTGATGAAAAAAAGAAAAGAAGATCAGAAAAAAAAAGTCCAATTAATTATTCAATTTTCAGCCCTCCTTCAAGAAAAGTCTCTCAGATCTGCTTTAATGGCAGAGGGGAGTCTCCATTTTTTAAGCAGGATGGGGTTACTAATAGGAAGTCTTAGTTCAAATGAACTTCAACATGATTGAATAGATCTGAAGAGATGAGACGAGTGTTCAGTGACAGTCTAAATTGCTACCCAAAAAGCAGCCAAATGATCATCAAGATTCTGAGATTCCTAATTCTTCCTGGGAACAAATGAATGAGAAAAATCCTTCCTACTTGAGAAAACACACAGGGAAATGTGACTTGCCGACAGGATGGTTGGAGTAAAATGGGTCCTTAGATACCAGGAAACTGACTAAAAAAAAAGGTGGCACTTTTAGGGAGACAGGTGTCAGGGAAAGAGGATGAGGACAGAAACTTCCTATGTATACTGAGAATATATGTTTGAAGCCTGATGTCTCCTAGGTCTGACCTTATTTACTCCCAGCTCAGGGCCAGAGCTAGAGTGTATGGCTGGTGTAACTCACCCTAGTACCAACTCATCAGATGGCTGTGTCTCCCTGGGACTTTTCAGGCACCATACAGGGAGGAGTAGAGTAGGAGGATGCAGGTGCCTCTGCCTCTGGATTCTAGAGGGCACAGCAGGGCGGGGAGGAAGAGGGTGGCAGGAGGAGGCAAGGGGCATCAGCTAATTACCAATTACCAGGCCCTTTGCAAACACAAAGCCTCTACCTGAATGGTAAATGTTATCACTCCAGCTCCATTTTGCCAACTGCAATGTTTCTACTTGCAAATTTAGAGAATTCTCCAAGGGAGCGGCAGATTGCTTATCCCACAAAACTTCCATCTTAGCTCACATCCTGACTGGCTCAGGGCTGCAGGATAAAATTCTCCTTGGCAAACTATCTACAACACAAGTTGCATAACATCTATGCAAATAACAGAGAAGGGAAACTTTAAGAAACATGCCATATATGTTTTTACCTAAACACAGTCACCCGCATTTTTACAGTACTTTTAAACTTATAAGATACATGCATATTCAGTGCCTCACTTAGTCCTACTAACCTTCTTTGAAGCAATATTATCCTTCTTTTATCAGATGAGAGAACAGTGGCTCAAAGAGGTGTAGAGATGTGCCCAAGGTCACAAAAGAAATGTGATCAATTTCTGGCTCAAAATTCCCCTGCAAAGAGTGTGTGTGTGTGTGTGTGTGCGCTGCTGACAAATAGGTTGCCGATATGTCAGCATCAACATCTATAAAGGCTGAAATCGTATACTAGAACCAATGCATTTTCTATGCATGCCCTTTCAGTATTAAGAAAGTAAGATGTAAATATTGTAGGAAATGTAGGAAACATATGAAAGTATAAAGAAAAAAGTAAAAGTTATTCATGTAAGCTTACCAGCCAGATATCTCATGCTTAGACTAAGAAAACATCTCAGTCTGAATCACCTTCCATCCAGTTTTTCTACCCAGTTCCATGCTTGTGTAAACAGGATTTAGAGGGAGAAGGAGCCCAGCATAGAGGTGAGGAACACAGGTCCTGGAACCTGAGAACCTGGGCACAATCCTAGTTCCACGAGGCGGTGGCTCTGTGTCCCCAGGGAATGATTTAGCCTCTGATCTTAGTTTCCACGTCTGTGAAATGGGGTAAAATTATATCTGCCTGTGGGACTGATAAGAGGAATTCACAATTTGATATTTCCAATGTGCTTAGAAGCTTGCCTGTAATTACAATAAACACTGTACAGGTGTTTCTTAAATAAAGGGATCACCTAACTTCAACACACAAATTCCAAGCTCCCTTTTAAATAATTCCCCTTGGAAAACCACCCAGAATGTAACAGATACTCAAATGATGTAGGTTATAGCCAATCAAACAGCTTTGCCTGAGGAGCTCTGTGGAATGAGACAGCACAATTTAGGGCAGGTACAAGGGGTTAGGCTCTGGCTCCAGCTCAGCTATACATTAAGCTGTGTGACCATACACAAATCACTAACCTCTCTGAGCGCTATAAATCTGTTAAATGAGGTAACTCCACCAGCCTAGAAAGATAATGTAGGTGATACTCTATAAACTGCAAAATCCTCAACCATTAAGGGTGTTTTTTTCTCATTGCTGGTATTATTCAAAGTTAATAGCCAAGATCTATCTTACTTTGATAATTAAATGTATCAAGCCCAGCCTGGATACAATACCAAGGGAATTCAGACAGCTCTATACTGACCAGGTAAACTAGTTCCAGATCTTCCAGCTAACTGCAGCAGTGTATTCACATGATTTATATTATTTTTATTAACATTATTTCTTGATATTCCAGATGAATATTATCATGGGTTCTAGCCTGCATAAATTAGGGCTCCTCTTCTCTGAGCCTCCACCTCTTCCTCCATAGGATGAGAGGAGTGGAAGCAATAAATACCTTTAGGCAATGTGGACACTGTATTGTAATTCTTTCTGGAGAGCTTCTTCCAAAAGCTGCACCCTAGCTATGCAAATACTGATGAGTGACATGACTGCAGTTTATGTTAACGCTCTCTCTCAAAAGTGGAATGGCATTAAAGCCAAGGAGCAAAGGAAATGAACAGAATAAAAAGAAAGTATTTGAGCCATGGCAAAGCTCTTAAAAAATATTTGCCCAGGACCAGGATGTACATGGGATTCTGACAGACACAGATAAAAGCAATTTTTTCCTCCAACCTCTCTGGAGCTTTTTTTTTTTTTTTTAAAGATCATCTTTCTACTGTCAAGGGGCTATCACAGTATTATTTATTATGTTCCTTCAGCAAAGGGGTAAAGGATTGTATTTGTGTACTATTCAATTGAGAAAGTTAAAAGTTCAATTAAGATCTCTGAGCAAAGACTGTCATAACACTGCTTACCGCCTGTTCTCATCAGTGGGCCCTAATCCTCAAGAAAGTATTCATTTCAATGTACATCTGGGATGCCGTCCCATCTCCCAAACTGGCTTCTCCCAAGCACTCCTCTCCACAGCTCTGTAAGGGATCTTTGATGAGGTGAAACTGGAAAATACTGGGTTAAACAAAGTTAAACAGACATCTTTATTGGATGCAGGAATTCTTAGAGCTACAGCAAATTCCTAAGAGGAGGATGAAAGGGGCAGAATTTCCCAAGTATTTGACCACAGAACTGTTGATCTGTGGGTTTGGTGTTCCCCGAAATGTGTTTGGGAAAGTTTGGCTTGAATACAGTCGTTATTCTTAAAAGAATATCACAGCAGTCCTTAAAAATGTAGATTTATTGATTTTTCTGGAAAACCTTTATGCTGATAAAGAACAATAACATAATAAATACAAACAAAGATTATATGGATTTCCTATATTCCTATAAAGATTATGAGATTTCCTATGTAATCTTATTAGGAAATGATGATCTTGAATATTCTAATCCAAAATCTTACATCAGGAGCAAAATGGACTTAGATCAAATCACAAACATGATTTCCTGAGTACTTTCCCTATCCATCCAGACACTTTTCTAGGTCAACACTACATTCATTCCTACTGACTATCACCCTACACGCTTTTACCTTATGGAAGCAAAACACTGGGATTGAGACTCTTTAAAAAAAAACTTTGTAGAAGGAATCAGAAAATAACTGAGGAATAAAACATATTCTTACAAAGGTAATTGGGAAAGTGCCTCCACGGACTGAGGGAAGACCTACAATATGAATCTTAGTTCATCTAATAAACTGTTTAACTATATTTTTTGACAATAAGAGCTGCCGATCTCTAGGAAAACAACTTCCCACTACTGGACTTGGAGGAGATCTAGGTGTCCTTGGGCAGAGGTCAGAAAGATGAGAAGAGCCATCCATATAGATCATGATAAGCTTAGCCATTCAACTCTCAGGCTTTCCTGTAAGTCCAAAGGAAGGGCCAAGTTCCAGCGATAAATTAAATCTGCAGAGACAGGAATGAGCACAGAGCTGACGTGCTCTCAATGGCTACACTGTCCATCACCTGCCACTGGGGCTGAGCTATCACCTTTTATGACATCAGTGGAATTCCTGAGCTGAGTTACAGTCATGCTCTCTTTCCAAATCCATCAGTTATTCAGTAAGTGATGTGTGACCTCTGGGAGTGGTATGAATGGTGAGATCTGGGTTTGCATTTATCTCCCAAGTAAGAGTGCCAGCCAGCAAACTGTTGAGCCAAGAAAGAAGGGAAAAAAACACCTTACGAACTTTGCCAAGCCCACCTAGTTTCTGGAATACTATCAACAACCCTCTGAGACAATTTTTTTTTCTTCTCCTTGGTGTTTCTAAAATCAAAGTATGCAAATGAGTATCCCTACAGCCAATTGCATATAATTATATCTTACATAATATATTTTATTGTATTACATTATATTTTGTACAGCATAATTGCATAATCATTATTATGATACCAGCAATATGGCATGGTGGTGAGGAACTGAATCTCTAAAGATGGACTGCCTGGATTTGAACCTAGCCCTGTCTCCTGCTGTGTCACCCTCCCTGAGACGCTAAATCTCAAAAAGCCAATCTCTTGGTGTTTCATTAACTACTTAATGGAGATAAAATCATTATCTCATAAAGTTGTGTTGTAGATTAAATGACATAATTCACGTAACATTCTGGGTTCTATATTCAACAATATGGACAACATATATTACTAGAATATGTGTTAATTAACACAAAGTATAGTTATTTGGCATAATTTCATAAAAATTAGGAAGGCAAAAAAAGTACAGTAAAATCCTTTCCACTGATACAATTAGCTGGTTAATGTCTAAGATTCTACCTTTAAAGCATCATCAAATTTAGCTTCAGGTCCTGATCTCTATTAATTTGTAAATACTCTAGGGAAGAATAAGGGTTTAGCTGCTTCCACTTGCCCCTACAATAGCAGGTTTTGCGGGGACTCAGAGAATCGCCAGAGGAAAGGCCATGAGTGCATGGCTTACCTGAGGAAAGGCAATGACACAAACCAAAACAAAAGACCCCATGATAACTGTCCTAGAAACATGCCAGGAAAACCCTTCTCAGCATATGCTCACCACCTCTTCAAACCATTAATGTCCGCTTAATGTCCACATCAAAGAAATGCATGTTGGAGAATTAAGGTCAAAACAAAACCAGATAGTAGACTCCAGAGAATAAATCAGGTGGCTGCCAGTCCCAGTCTGAGGTCAACTCATGATACTGACTGTTACTTTGTAGTTTGGGATTTAGGGGAAGTAAAATTTGATGAGTTGTGGATGAGTTTGTGTCCAGCCATTTACTTCCATCTATGGAGTTAAGTCAACTCAATAAATCCTCATAAACCTTCGAGGAGAGCATTGTCCAGATGGTGAGAAAGAAACTGGGTGTCAGGAGACTCATCGGGCCCCACCTCTGTCCCATATTGATGGTGTGATCCCAGAAAACATATGCAACTTCTCAAGGCCTCAGTTACCTCAATTCAAAACAATGAATTGAGCGACATCACTTCTGGAACATAGTTTTAAGCTTCAAATTACATTTAAAATAAATGAAAAATTCCACAATCAATTGAAGATTATAGTGTCCTTAGGAAAAAGCTGAAATATTTTGGTTAGAGTCACCCTTTGGTCACCATATCAAATCCAACCCATCACTTCTATGCAATATAACCCTTGTTGCTAGTTTATAAATGTCTTTCATTTTTTCCATCTTACAAACTCATATACGTGGCCTCTAAAATATATTTTAAATTCATTTGCTGCTTTTTTTTTTTTCTTTTTTTTTTGAGATGAAGTCTCGCTCTGTCATCCAAGCTGGAGTGCAGTGGTATGATCTCAGCTCACTGCAACCACCTCCTGAGTTCAAGCAATTCTCCTGCCTCAGCCTCCTGAGTAGCTGGGATTACAGGCACCCACCACCACACCTGGTTAAATCTTATATTTGTAGTAGAGATAGAGTTTTACCATTTTGGTCAGGCTGGTCTTGAACTTGTGACCTCAGGTGATCCACCCACCTTGAGCTCCCAAAGTGCTGGGATTATAGGTGCGAACCACCGCACCCAACCCAATTTGCATTTTTAAAGTAACTAAGCAGTACCATTTTGGACAATATTCTAAAGATTATCTATTTGCTTCAGTACATATCTAGATTTGTCTATTTCACTACATATGGTCCCATCACAATCTTTTAACTGTGAGATGATGCTCTCAGTGTGAATATTCTGTAGTTCATTTGGCCATTCTTTTAGTGCACATGCATGTTTTTTCCTATGTTGTGATTTATAAACAATGCTACAGTAACCTCTTCGTACATGTGTGTGAGTAATTTTCTAGGTCAGATACTTACCAGAATAATCACTGGGTTATATATAGGCAGACTATAGTTTATTAGCCAAGCCAGAATATTTTGAGAGATAGTCATAATTATATCAATATCACAAGTATAAGCTGGGACTGTCCTGGGCAAAACAGGATGTGTGGTCTCCCTAAACAAGGATCATGCATGGTTTTTGTATTCTTAAAATTTTAATAGTAACAAATGCCATCCAAAGCAAATTGAACTGGATATTTTTAAGCTTTCAAATTCTACTAACTTTTTCCCCAAAAATAGGAAGGGTAGGATATCAGAAGTTTATGCTAATCCTCAGATCCCAGTTAAATACCTTTCCTTGCTGAAAGGCAGAATTCTGTAACAGAGAACATACATTAACTCAAGGCTTCTTTCAATCCTGGTTTCGATAGTTTGTAAGTACCTCTCCCTTGAAATGAGACACCATTCTTTATTTAATACCCCATTTCCGTTTCCAGAATGAAACAGCAATGGAAGGGAAAGACCAGCTTTAAGCACAATAACTCCTCCTTAATTACCAGTCTTATCTCTCTCCTGCAAGGTCATCATTTTCTGTGTGGTATGGCCAGAAAAAAATCCCTTTCTGAGTGCGACATTATGTCTTCTGTCATCTTCAATTATTTTCCCCATGGACCTACCCTATGGAAACGTTCTCCCCTTCATTTCTCTTTTTATGCATATCTGGTTCCTTTGGGACTTCCCAGCATTTCTCACTCACCAAAAAACAGCGAGTAATCCATTAGAAAATCATCAAAAAATAATATTCAATTTTCATTTTATCCTATAATTCTTTTGATGGGAAGTCAAAGGTCATCCACACAGCCTCAGCTATGATGATTTCATTATCAAAAAATAATCTGCTCCACTGATAGTCACAGGACTTAAAAAGCACTAGAGCTCAAACTTTGCACCAAATGAAATTCTAGGATTCCTATCTTGACCACTAGAAAAATATCTAAGCAATGAGAGCTGTTCGTGTCAGGGCACAAAACAAACAAATGGAGTAAATTCATTCATTGGCATGTATTGAACCTCTGAGTGTCCAACACGTGGGTGTCATGGGAGATGAGCAATTGTATTGGTCTGGTCTAACAGGAATTTATAATGTGGTTGTGAAACCAATTCTGGTGAAAATGACTGAAAATGAGGTGGCAAGAATCACCTGCAATCCCTAGCCAGGCTGGTTGCTATGAATTTTCCACCACTAAAAAGGTTGTCTTTTGTCCAAGGAAATACTGAAATTTGATGGCCTGATCATACATCAACTCCACTGGCTTTATGCTGTGGGTAATAAGAGAGGTATATAGGTGCCCATCTTCTGCCTCAGGCTGTCCGAGATCCACCATATTTGCAAAGAATGAATTCAATACTGAATTTGGAAGAGTAATAGCAATGGCTGTTTGCATTTCTTTACAGTATAGTGGCTAAAATCATGGGTTCCAGAGACTGTTGCTTGCTTTCAAATCTAGGCTCCATTACTTACTGACTACGTGACGTGGGCATATTACTAACATTTCTACACTCCAGTTTTCTCAACTGAAAATAAAGTAATAATATTACCCTGTATATTCTGAAAATCAAATGATTTTGCTAAATTCTTGGACCAGTGCCTGGCACATAAAAGGGCTCAAAATGCTGGTGGTTGTTATTAAAAGCAATATCCTATATTTTGAAAAGTTATTTAACAATCCCTAACCTAACACCCACTATGTGCCAGGTATTATTCTAAGCACTTTAAATATATTAGCTTGTTTCATCCTATAAAGGAGATACTATCATTGTCTCCACTTTACAAATAAGAGAATTGAGGCACAGAAAGGTTGCCCAATAGCTAGCCAGTGACAGGATCATGGTTCAAACCCAACTCCAGCGTCCATGCCCTTAACTACGTCAATATGCTGCTCTCACTCTCTAAGTGCCTTTGTCCCCATGGCAAGGTTTCTTCAGCTCCAGAGCAAGGGTAATGGAAGGGCCAGGAGCACAGATGCTGACTAAGACATTGATGAGACTGATGAAAGGCCCCCTGCCAAAGTGGCTGGTTCCTTAGATCCCTGCACGTGCAGACACAAATCCCAAGTCACAGGCTCCTGTCGGACAAACAAACCTAGAATTATTTTGCCCCACATTTCAGAGGCAGACAGCTTGTTTAGAATAGGTTCTTTGTGAATCCCACACTCTTAAAAGACTCTATTTTCAGGATTTAAGCAGCTTCTGCTTCTGCCTGGTAGAGCAAAGCCTGGGAATCAGGAAGACCTCAAATCCAGTTTGAATTCTCATTAACTGCCTGGCAATCCTCTGTTCTGCCCTTTGAGTTCTCATACTTCTTATCTAAACATGAGAAAATAAGAAAGGGAGAATCTGAGAGCATTTGTAATATTTCTGGTCCAGTGTCACATTTTTTATCATCTTACAGAATTTGGCATAACATTTTTTAAGGATAGGATTTTCCCTGATACATTGTTTTTCTAAACCAATATATATTCTTTAATCAGATTTGCTATGGAGATCAAATCCCAAGTCACCAATCTCACACTTGCATTTCTTGGATTTGTGTACCAGCTCAGTTTTGAGATATCACTGATTTCCATATGAAGACTCTTCAGTAAAACGCTTTGCTCATTGTCCCTTGATGGTTTAAAATGGCTGAATTGACCATGCTGACAATTGCCTTTAAATGTTGAAAACAGATCTAAATAATGAACATCATTGGAGAAATAATCTGTTCAGCCTCTCTCTCCCTCTCTCTCTCTCTGTCTCTCTCTCTCTCTCTCTCTCTCTGTGTGTGTGTGTGTGTTTGTGTGTGTGTGTGTGTGTGTGTGTGAGATCTCTGTCAATTCCTCAGATCATTTCTCTATACAGCCAGGCAAACTGGAAATGAATCAAAATCATTAAAACATTTGAGATTCGATACATTAGTTACATGACCTTGGGTAAATGACCTAATCTCTTTGGTTTTCAGTTTTCCATCAGTAAAATGGGAGCAGTGGGTTAAATTGAATGAAATAGACAAACACACAATAGGCCTGCAGATGATTTTGAGTAAAGATTTTTGGAGTACCAAAAATCAACTTTAAAATTAGTAATAATTAGTATTATTCCTCCAAATATTATACAGCTTTTATTTGCTTTTACCCAAAAGTTCTCTCCTTATTCATGTCTGACTCATTTGGCTTCCACCAGAGACAATTTCTGATTTTCTAGTTTTGTTAGTTTTATCCACTTGTGCTAAACCTCTTCAAATTTTCAAGTAGTGGGCCTCCACATCAAGGCCTGGAATTGATTCTAAGTGGCTCTGGGGTAAAGACAGCTGGTCGCTGTCCAGGGGATGGCTGTGCCCTGAGTTTGCCCTGTGATGATGGAGCCTCCTCTGGGGCCAGGCAGATTCTCTTTGTCTGGCTGCCAGCTCTGGGCAGGTGCAGCCTGTGGGAAGAGGCCACAGCAACGCACAGGAAGCCAAACAACAGCTATGCCAGAGGGTGAAGGGACTTTGTAGATCATTACTCCATGGGATGCAAAAGTGTCTACAGAGGTCAACAGACCATGTACATGAGTGTAGCTGGCTGGGCATGAGAAGGCACAGTTGAGGCAGAAGTGGCTAAAAGACCGTGCACCTTATCAGAAGGCCACAGAACTGCTCCTCCTGCAGGGGTTGGTGCCTTATGGGATGCAGGCCCAGGTTACTACTAAGATACCAGAAATTCAAGTTGTTTTCTATGTGGAAACTCCTGATCTTAAAATGCTACCAACGAATCCCATTTTTAAGATGCTGTGCAGGCCAGATTAAATATAACCATTCCCCATATCTGCCAGTTTTGACATTATGATTTAGCACTGGCCTTTTGAAACCAACTTCAGTGCTCTCCAATCATCTATCCCTCCACCCAAGACTAAAAACCCCATACAACAGGAGCCAGTTGGTCTGGTTCATGGATATTCTCTAAGAGCAGTTCCTGGCTCAGAGTAGGCACTTAGTATCATATTCTCTTCTGAATGAAGAAATCAGTGAGATTAACCAAAGAAAGGTTTAGGAAGAGAGTATCTATATGGGTTAGGAAAGAGCCAGAAAGGATGGGGTAAGGCTACTTGAGCTTTAGGACATAGTATGAGGAAAGTATCAAGTCGAAAAATCCAAAAAGGTTAGGAACTGGAGAGAGTTAGGTCAAAGAGAAGAAAGGAGCTTTGTTGGGGCCAAGATTTGCTTTGAAGGTTGTCTTCAGGATGCAAAATATCTATACAAAAGGGGTTCTGAGGGACCAGAGCACATATATTGTTTCTTTAATCAAAAGCTTCATTTGAAAGGGCATCTTTAGTAAACATCTTTTGGTGTCCATCAAAGTCTACTAGCAAACTGCTGTATGATATGGGTCAGGACACTTGAGTTTTCTGAGCCTATTTCCTCATCTGTAAAAATGGATACAATCTCACTTTCTTTATCATCTTGGCAACTGGAATTTAGGATTAAAAGAGATAATGTCCTGAAAGCTTCTTGCTCAGTATACAGAAAGTTCTTAAATGGGATCAACATTGTGGTTGTTATTCTAATAGCTAAGCATCTAATACCCCATTGATCAAAATTGAGAGGGTTAGACCAATTAGATCATTTTGCAGACCTAATTTGGCTAAAAATGTCCAGGCAGAGGACATAAGACTGCTCTTTCCCCACTGAATTTAGCAACAAAGTGTGAAATAGCTCTGCTCATAAGCTGCATACTCCCAGCAAGCCGAAAGCATACAATCCACTGCAGATATCAGGGAATTCCAATATGTTTATTTTTATTTTTGTTGTATTTCAAATTTTCTAGAGCTCCTTTTGAATAATACATTTAAGTACCATCTCCTCAAGAGTCAAAGAAGCCAGCAGAAAATAGGACCAAACAGTACTTGACTGCCAGGGAGTTTCCCTGGCAATAAGATTGTTCTATTCCCAGGGTGTTTTGGAAAAAAGGAAGGGAGGTGAATTGTAAACAAGTTCTAGGGAGCTTCTATATAGTTTTAGCCATAGATCAGGCTGATAAATAAAACTCAGGCAGAGTAGAATTGAAGTGAAACAACTTTCTGTACAAAGAGAAATGTTATCTCTACTCTTGGGATGAGTAGAGCTGAATAGTTTCTATCAGGAACTGCAAAGCTCTATAAACTTCAATAGCACATTACAACTCTCCTAGAACACTAATGAAATTGTAAAAGTATAGTTGTCCTTTTAATGTTTGTGCCTGAAGTTATGACCTGTTTCAAATGACAGGAAACTAGAGACAACACTTTAATGGTTATGAATGCATTTAGAAAGAAGCGTTGCTGTCTAATGAGAGTTGAGGAGGCACTACAATTGAGGAACAATTTACTACCAAGAAATCAATTTGAAAATTCTATACAAAATTATCACCCATTAAATTGTCTTTCTTCAATACTGCAGGCCCTAAAATGTTACTTCTGGACAAGAAATTTTACAAACAATAAATGCTAATTAAGTAATCTATTCAAATGAGTTGATTTAAAAAAATAAAAAAAGAAGTACCTCCTAGAAAAAATCTCAACACTCTGCTGCTACTGCTGCTGCTACCACTCTGCTATGTTTAATCCTACTTTCTTTACCAAAAACTATCATGGCATTGAACCATAAGCTGGATCACTCCATTTTCTTACTACCTTCATACATTATGGGTATAATGTAACACGAATGAATGTACCCACATGCATCACACACACACACACACACACACACACACACACACACACACACACTCTACCATACACAGTGGCACATAAAGAATTCTGTTGATGATGTAATGATTTTAAGTAGACAGAAAGAGTTATGTATTGGCGTAGTTATTAAGATAGGGGAGAATGCTGATGTCTCAATAAGACCCTAAGAAAACACATACAGGCACACACACATGCACACACCAAAAGCTGAATTTGTATGTGGCTAAGACCATTAAAGACCCTTCATAAGGAAAGCAACAATCCTGAAAGCCAGTAGACAATGATAAGAAAGGGTAGGCAAATAAGAGCCACCCTTCAACCAAGGAACCCAGTACACTTTAAAATCAAACATCAGTAACAGCTTGGGCTCAGGAGTTTGACACCAGCCTGGGCAACATAGTGAGACTTCATCTCTAAATAAATAAATAAATAAATGCCTGTCCTACAACTGGAAGGCAAAACAAAAGAAGAAAGAAGTAGAAGAAAAAATAATTGCTTTCCTTTTTTATACCCAGGGCCTGTTATATCATCAAGAGTGGTTCAGTAGATGCCATTTTCTCAAAGACCAAGCTGCTTTGGTTGTTCAACAGTCTGATGTGCATAGGTACTCAGCCCATGCCCTACAGTGTTAGGGATCTTGGCTTATACCACCATTCTAGAGAGAATGATTTCAACCCAGGAAACATCATGGAAATGAAAACATAAAGACGTTTAATAACCCCATGAGACTTTAGTAGTGAAGACGACAGTGGGGCACTGCTTTTCCCAGCAGTTGGTAGAAAACACTTCCTTCCCTTTATTTTCTTTCCTGGCATCTAGGCTTTCCATGGAACCTGCGGATGTGACTTGGTGACCCAATATACCACCTGTCTTGTGTTGGTTTTGCACAATCAGATAAAGGATTTTAAGTCAATTTTTACCATCTATGTAGCACCAATTTCTTGGCTAATTATAGGCAACTTTAATATTGTGGCCTTTAACTTGAAGGCAGACAGAAAAGAATTGAATATGAGTGTTGATTTAGCATTATGTGAAATTAAGCCTGAAGGGTACTATGTCCTCATAAAGCATAATAACTCCTAAAGTCTTATCTCAAATTGTCTCAGGAACTCTCACCAGCAGGTAATAAACAGACTTGGAAAAATGTCACTGGCCACATTAAACATCCCCAGTCTGGACATGGAGGGCAATCTTATGTACAGCTCAGTGTCGTGGGAACAGCTCTAGTTTCTAAAAGCTCCTCTGGCTCTGATGTCCTGTGAACACCACGACATGAAAAGCAAAGCAAAGGAGAGTTCTCTGATAAACAGCAATTCGTACAAGATTGGTATGTGTGTGGAATGCAGCAGAAGCTTAATGAGGATCTGAGAAAGGCATGAAACTCTAACAATCATCATCCTTTTTTCTAATCCTCTGTTTCTAAGCACAGCACATACCTGAACTGTTAAATAAACTGGCTGACTAGGGGCCATTTTGTCAGTGAAAAATAATAATATAAAATAAAAACACTAATGAAGAAATAAACCTAGAAAAGAAGTGACATCGCTGAGATTTAGTGGCCAGAACAACAGCTGCCTGCTAGTGGACCAATCAGCATCAGCAAAAGTAGAAATGCTTTTCCTGGGGCCTTGCAGGTACCTGAGGGTTTCGCTTGTTATTCTCACTTCCAGGTGACTCATACCCCAAATATATGAAGGATTCAGAAACTGTGCCCTGTGAGGATAGTGTTCTGAGGACAAACAGGTTATGGTTAACCTGCTCTGCATGAGAAACCAACTAGGTGGGCTGGAGAGAGGCAACTGGGAGACTGGAACCAGTGACCTCACCAGAAGCAGAAGGGGCACCTGCCACTTCTGGTGAAAACTGTGACCTAAAAAGTTTAGTCATCAGTCCAAATTCCTCCAGGAGTCCACTAGAAACTGTCTATTTCCCTCAGTCTTGTAGCTGGAGATGTAACAGGTCATTCTGGGGACTTCATTGCCGTGGCCCCTGCTGGGTCATCTGCTACGAACATGGCATATCGTTTTCGTTCAGTGCCAAACACTTAGTGCAGTGAACCTCGGAGGAGCTCCCCGGGCACACAGGGAAAGGATGCTGAAAACAGGTCAGTCATGTTTTATGAATCAGGCCTGAGAAAAGGTAAGCACATCTCCAACTACAGGCAGCACAATCAATCTGCTGATCTTTTTTAAAAACGTTGAAAGAGTAAGCAATAAATCAGCACTGAGGGGTAGATTCTCTGCCATCGAACTGTCTTGAGGTGCAATTTTAAATGACTTTGGAGTGACCTTGCTTACGTAATTGCAGGACTCAAAAGAGATTTTCCTTACATATTCCATGTGGCAGTGACCTGCTTGGAACAGTGTCCTGTTTGTCTCAGATGGCCACTTCTAACAATGAAAGGCCTGCCTGGTGATTGTCCTCTTCCTTGCAAATGGACAGACTGGGGATCTGGATCTGTGGTATTAATCGTCTAGAAGTGAGAGAGCCATCTGGGCCAGGAACATATGGCTTAGCTAACACCAGGCCACAGACATGGAAAGAAACCAGGCTTTGGTGCCAGAGTAACCATTAAGCATCCCCCTGGCAAATTTGTTCCAATGGCTGAGAGAAAGGCACCCTGGTGACTTGCAGAGTCATTAAAAAAACAATGCTGGTGCAGAAGTTGAGTGGCATTTTGTGGCTCAAGCTGTACAAGGGCCAATTGTGGGACTGGGAAGAAAAGAGAGGATTAGGCCCAAGGAAAGGACTCAGTGATATTTACCATAAAGTATGCCTTGGGTGATTTTCCCACTGTTTATCTACTCAGACCATTCTAGAAGTTCCAAATCTGGATGATAATAATCCTTGTAAGTGATGATCTTGGATTGTATTTTATTCACAGTGACATTGGCTTTGGGGTAGAACCAAAATTCCTTTTGCTGAGAACTCATGGTGCAGAGTAAAGTATATAGGTTTAGAGGGCAGATCTGAGTTTGAATCCTTGCTCTGCTATTTAGAACATATGCATGTTGGCCAAGTAACTATACCTGTTTCCTAATTCAAAAGAAGCATTTTGCAGATAATAATACCTTGCAGGACTGACATAAAGATAAGCACAGGGAAATATCCCTACCCTGGTACCTGATAGAGAGTAGATCCAAAACTAAATATTTAGACTTCCTTCCTGAAAAAGCAAAATCAGATTTTTTTAAGTCATTGCAAATTGGATAGCATCTTTCTGAAATATTCTATGTCCCATGGATTTTATTTCCTGAATCACTCTGATCCAGTGCTACTCAATAGAGGGAAATGTTCTGTGCTACCTAATATTGTAGCCACAGCAACACGGGGCTATTAGCACTTGAAATGTGGCTAATGTGACCCAGGAACTAAAATTTTAATTAATATAAATTTAAACAGCTTCATGTGGTGCATGATGGAGAGCATATCATAGCTAAGCCCTGATAGATAAAGAATGAAGGAGTTAGAAGTGGACGCACAGCAAAGGTGAGGAAATCATCCACAGACTCTCCTCACATCAGCAGCAGCTACTGACGGCAGGCAGACTGGCTCAGCCTCGCTCGCATTCGCTTTAGGGGCTGACAATTATGACAGAAATAGCACCAGACAGAGGCTTACTCTGCCAGAGGCAAGTTCTGTGACCTTGGACAAATTTCCTAATTTTTCTGAACCTGTTTTCTCATCTGCAAAATGGGGATCATGCCTCAGGGTTGTTTTGAAGGTGAAATGCAATAACGTGGCAGGCACCTGTAGTCCCAGCTACTCGGGAGGCTGAGGCAAGAGAATGGCTTGAACCCAAGGGGCGGAGGTTGCAGTGAGCTGAGGTCACACCACTGCACTCCAGCCTAGGTGACAGTGCAAGACTCAGTCTCACAAAAAAAAAAAAAAAAAAAAAAAAAGAAAGAAAGAAAAAGAAAAAGTGCATTGAAGCCTGTAAAATGAAGGACAACTACAAACATAGTTCACTGTACCCTTAGTTTTGCAACATTGTTCATGATTCCATATTGCAATATGTTGCTTGGCATTTATAGACAGGCAAAAACGTCCAGGACCCATATGCTTTAAGGATTTATTTTCCCCTAGCAGGCGGGAACCTATTTGTGTTCATTTCTCTATTCATTCCAATTCTTGCCCATCTCATAACTTGGGGGCCATATTCAGGATACCAAATGTCATGATGTGGGGATTAGTTTTAAAACATGGAACAGGGGAAAGCATACTGAGTATATATTAGTGTGCCTGTATGTACATGAGGAATCAGAATTATATTTGCAAAAAGCACAAGAATCGCATGTGCTTATAAACCTTATTGATTTGCCTCAGCTGTTAAAAATGTCCTAATAAATCTAGTTGCCACCAAGGGACCAGCTATAAAAATAAAACTGAGCTTAAATTAAAGGTGAAGCTATTAACATTTGTCCTGCAGCCTGTAAGGCACTAATGAATTCCTTTCTGGCATTAGTGAACCAGAACCTTAGCTGAAATGGGGCTGCGGAATACATTGGACTTCCCTTTGCTCTGTTGTTCAGTGAAAGCTTTTCCTGAGGATGGCTTGATCTAAATTGTTCCATCACAGCTTCTAGATGGAGGCAGAGCAAGAGAAGAGGTAAACACAACAACACTTCAGTGGAGATTGGGAATATGGTATAAAATGCAAAATGTTTTGGCAAGAAGTGCCTGCACAAGAGATGTTTATGGATAGGGACTGGCCAATGGTTCCTGCGTATTGTAGGATGTTTAGAGCAAGAGCATCCCTGCCCTCTACCCACTAGATGCTGGTAGCGCCCCCTCCCGGTTGTGGCAAACAAAAATGTCTCCAGACTTTTCCAAATGTCCCCTGGAAGGTTGCAGAATGGGGGCAAAGTCACCCCTAGTTGAAACCCACTGGTCTAGAGAAAGTCAGGCCTGGTTCATTTCCCCCTTTGCCATTTTCCAGCTGTGTGACCTTGAACAAGAATTTGACCTCTCTGAGTCTTAATTTGCTTGTGTGTAAAACAGAGATAATTGAACTTTTCAACATACTGGGTTGTTTGTGAGGATTAAATTAAATAATGCGTCTAAAGCCTCTGCCACTGTGATTGGCAGCTAGTCTTCACTGAGTGGTAGTTACCACTATCATTAACACTTTGACTTTCTAAAATGTTCCAACCAAACACAGATTTTAGCTGCTTCTCTGTAGGAGCCCAGTTATCAGCCACTTAAACCAAACAGAGAGTAAACAGGAGCCAAGACTAGAACTGGCCAGAGCTCCCTTTCCAAGAGCCCCCTTCTAGAAATACATGGTTACTGCCTCTAGATGAAAGCAGAATCTTCTCCTAAAATTCGGCATGTTTATCTGACTTGGGCACATTGCTGTATCTTCTTCAATGGCCCTAAGAATGATGCAAAGCAAACGCAAAATCAAGTTGCCTCCCAAAAAGCAGAAAATATTTTACTGGTAACCAAAATGCCTCAGCAGCCATCAGATGTGGTTCCCAAATGCATTTCTGGCCGAATCTTTCCATTCATTTCCGTTGGAGTTCCTAAGACCTCATATTTATGTTTGGTATCTTTTTAACTGCAGGATTGTTACAGATTATAAGCTCAGTGAGAGCAGGGCCCCTGCTCTCTTCACTACTGCAGTCCCAGTCCCTAGGATAGTGCCTGACTCATAGTAGAACTCAAAAAATATTTACCAAATGACAGTATTTCCCTCTAGACAGCACATGCTTTCTCAGCATCCTCAGCACCATCCTCACGCACATTTCCAGCAGGAGAGAGGTGGCTGGCAGTCTTTCTACTTCAGGCCCTAATTTCCCTATAGACTTTACAGAGCTTAAACTGAGAACCACCCTTCAATTCTTCCTGACAGCAAAGCAAGGAGGTCAGGAATGGCCTTCCCTATCAGGGTGATTTGGTAGAAAGATAATGGGCTTAGATGACTGATCAATCCCAGCTCCAGCACGTGCTCAGGTATGCGACTTTCATCAAGGTAATTTGTCACTGCAAAACTCAGTTTTGTCCAGGCATGGCAGCTCATACCTCTAATCCCAGCACTTTGGGAGGCTAAGGCAGAAGGATGGCTTGAGCCCAGGAATTCGAGACCAGCCTGAGTAACAGAGGGAGACCCTGTCTCTACAAATAAAATAAAATAGAATAAGTATTAAAAATCTAAAAGACTCAGTTTGATCCTGTGTTAGAAGTGGGGATAACAGTACCAAGCCCAAAAGATGGTGGTGTTATTTGAGATGAATGATCATTTGCTGGCTAATGCTTACTGAATACTGGCCATATGCACACACTGCCTGTGTAATCCTTTGAAATAATCATTAGTACTATGAGCATACTCATTTTACATAAGAGGAAACTGAGGCTCCCTTAGCCGGCAACAAAGCTTGAGTTTGATGTCAGAACTTTCTGACCATCCAAGGCCCCATGCACAATGCCTGGCATGTGGTAGTCACCCACTGAGGATTTACTAAATGAATGAATGTAAAGAGGGTCAAACTCAGGCCTGTTGGGTAATTCTTACAAGAAAAACGTCTTCATCTTCATTTATAATTAGTACCCTGTCTACCTCCAACCAGTCAACTCCTGCTGAGGTATTAAACCTCGTATAAGAAAATGTTTATGGGTAGAAGGGAATAGAGGCTTTCTGAATGAAGGCAGCAGACATTTTAGATACAGTCAGGTTCAAGAGAGTTGTTTTTAGGAAATCAGCTTGACTGCAAATGAACGTTTAGACATCCTCTTATCAGAAAGTAAAAACTTCCTGGCTGCTACATTTGCCCCAAAGTGTTCTCACTTTGTTCAAGTCCAAAAGAGACAGAGGATTGATTGCAGCCGCAATGAGCCCTGCTTACCAGGGTGGTTTGCAATTCCTGGGTGCAGATGCTACCATTTAGTGCCCCCATCCCGGGGACACTGCATGACAGCACACAGCCTGGATGGTTCGTCCAGTCCCTACCCACCCCACCCCCATTCCCCTCTATTTCAGTTCGATTCTGGACATCATTCAAACCTGTATACAGGACCTGATGAGCAAGTGACATTACCCGCAGAGGAGTGGGGGCCTTAAATTACTTCAACCTGCCATAGACTATCTTCTGCCAACATACTCTGTGCCTGGCAGCCTTGAGCTATTTATACTGCGGACCCAGTTTTAAGCTACTTCTTGCAGAAAGAAAAGGCAAGAAGCTGCCAAGGGGCAGCTAGCTTTCAGATGTGTTTGGTTTGCCCCCAGATGATTTTAAAAGCTTAATTCAGTCTCCAACATTTAAAAGTTGGAGTATTTAACACCGAGTTCTGGCTTCTTCTGAAAAATAGCTGGCTCTCACAGTACTGCTCCAGTGCTTCATTCACCAACAGTGGCTGCAGCTGACAGCAGGGTCCCCTTTATGGCCCCTCTCTACTTATTTTGTTCCCAGCTGGCTTCACCCACTTGTGTCACCCTGAAGCCATGTGAGTTTCCAACCCTTCCTAAACCCACCGTAGAAAATACAGGCTAGTACCTCATATCTACTGAGCACTCTGCATGGCCTCCCTGAATCCTGACCACAGCCCCATGAGAGCGTCATGACTAGTACCTTCATTTTCAATTGAGTGACTGAGGTTCAGGGAGAGGTTCGGTTGCTTGCTCAAGGTCACACAGCTAGGGAGTGGCAGAACAGGGATTCAAACCTGGGTCTCTCGGGTTCCGGAGCCTGTTCCTTCCCTCACACTGTGTTGCATCAGCTGTGAAGCAGTAGTGAAGGTGCCAGGGTCTTCTGCACAGACACTCACACATGGAAATGTGTTCTTATTGAAGTGACTTGGGGATTAACAAGCCCACAAATTAGCTCCATACAGTGTCACTGATGGAAATTCCGATGTAGCTAATATAGTTAATGCTCGCTGAGCTGAGGCCACCCTTGATATCCGTCAGACTCATCATCCATTTAAATGATGGGGAGCCTTCTTAATGGACTGAGGGACCCTCACTATGGGGAGAACCTGGTTGGAAGGCTTCCATGTGAACGAGAGAGAATGAGCTGATGGTGCTGCCGAGGTTACCAGCACCCTACAGGCCTGTGCTCTCTGCCAACTCCTTCCCACCTTACTCCCTCAAGCCCTCCCCTGCCTGTCGGTGCCCTTCCTCACCACTCCCATTAAAGGGAAGCTGCCCAGAAATGAAAACTTGGAGATGTGTTTGAACGCACTGGTAGAAATTCCATAGACAGGTAGGTGATTTAGGGCAAGTCGCTCTTTAAAAAATAAAACTCATCTCAGCTACTCAGCAAGCCCAGCATAGCAAGAAAATGGAAGGGACAATTAGCATTAAGACTGAGAGGGGAAAGCCCTCCTTGAAGCCAAGCAGTACCGCCTCTTGGGAACCAAATCGTCAGGCTTCTTGCCAAGGACTAGGTCAGTATGCCACTTTTACCTAAGAAAGTACAAAGGATCCAGGCAGCCCCAGAAAAGGTCTTACCTTCTCCCCTAAACATTTTTTTTTTTGAGACACAGTCTTGCTCAGTTGCCCAGGCTGGAGTGCAGTGGCATGATCTTGGCTCACTTCAACCTCCACCTCCCAGGCTCAAGCGATTCTCGTGCCTCAGCCTCCCGCGTAGCTGGGATTACAGGTACATGCCATCATGTCCAGCTAATTTTTGTATATTTTGTAGAGGTGGAGTTTCGCCATGTAAGCCAGGCTGGTCTCGAACTCCTAACCTCAGGTTATCTGCCTGCCTCAGCTTCCCAAAGTGCTGGGATTACAGGCACAAGTCACCACGCCCGGCCTTTCCTCCTCAGAAGCCTACGGGAGGGCTCCCACTGCTCTCAGGGTTAAGTCCAAACTCCCTGCTACAGCGACCGAGCTCTTACCCACCTTTCTCTAAACTCACTTTTTTTCTCTCCCTGTCCTGAGTAGGTTCGACCCTCTAGGAAGTCTGAACTTCTATCACTTCCACAAAAGAGCCCTGCTCTCTCTTATCTACATACTTGGAGGCCTTTGTACCTACTGTGTCCTGAAGTGACCTCCTCCCATCTCCCCATTCGTGCCCACCTGTACCACCCCCCTAGCTGGCTAGCTCCTACCCTCTTCCAAGCTCACAACAGATGACCCTGCCCTTGAGGAGGCTCCCTTGACCACCACCCCTCATACTCACACCACCACAGAAACGTATCAGGGATGCATGCTGCTCCTAGGGACTTCTGCAGCACCTTGGCTTTCTCTTGGTAGGTATTTACCACCCTGATCTTAACTTTTTATTTTTCTTTTTTCTTTTTTAATTTTTATTTTTGAAATGGCAGTCTCAATACATTGCTCAGGCTGGACTGCAGTGGCTATTCATAGGCGTGGTGATAGCTCACTATAGCCTCAAATTCCTGGGCTCAAGAGATCCTCCCACCTCAGCTTCCCCAGTAGCTGAGACTATAGAGATGCACCATGACTGCTTTACATTTAAATTCACCTCTTTCTTTTATGACTCCCTCCCTACTCTGTGGGCTCTGGGAGAACATCTGAGCTCACTGTTGCATCCCTAGTACTCAACCCATTTTCTGCAGATTAAGGGTGCTCGGGAGGATCTGAGGAAAAATACGCACTCAGGAATCGGGCTTGCTTCTCTGTAGAACACTCAACACCATGCCAGGAACCCCACTTCCCAAACAGCCCCATGGAGCATCAGCGGCGTGCAGTCTCCAGAACAGCTGACACTCAGTATTTCCCACTTTTCACAACCCAGGTCAGGGCTGTCCCTTCCAGAAGCCACTCTACTTGACATTAACAGCCTGTGGCCTCTTGCTACAGAATCACATAGTGGCTAAGAGCATGACCCCTGGAGCGCAAGGCCGTGCTGGACTATTCACTACTGTGGTGGCTTGGCAGTCACTAAACCTCTTTGTGCCTCAGCTTCCTAAAATGGGGTTCACTAGGAAGGTGAAGATTATACAAAATAACCTTCATAGCCTTAAAAAGATGGCTTAGTCCACAACAACCACTAAGTGATGCTGGTTATGGTTGTGCCTCTGTTCCTGTGACAGCTCTCCCGGAAGATCATCAGCTCTATTGTAGGGGAGCTAAACACAGCTAGACTAACTGGTTATTACCCTCCCAGACTTTCCTTCATCTTTTCAGTGTTTTTGTGGTATTTCTGATAGATAGCATTAACCATACCGATCAAGACACAGCCTCATTAGTGTTTCTGGTCCCTGTGATTTCCTTGGAACACAGAGATGGAGAAACAAACCATTTGGCTGATTGGGCATCTGAGTGGTCTCTTGTTTCCGAAGCGCAATGCTTGATATGGTATGGTATACACCACTCATGCTCCAAACCTGAGGGTAGGAGAGGGCATCGTGGTCCCCAGAGCCATGTGTTCTTGCAAGACGGCCATCACGCAGAGGAAGGGGTGTGTTCTTCTCCAACAGATGCAAGCAAACATGGTGGTCACATCACAGCATGTGGCTGAGGGTCCAGAAGACCCCTCCATATGGCTCTGGCAAAGCCTACTTGAAGCCATCACTCTAGGTGTCTCAAAATGTTGCCTTCTAAGTCAAGTCCACTCAAATCAAATTAATTTCCTTCCTCTCCCTCTTTCCTCCCGACACAACAACCCTAATCTAATATCTAGTGCTTTTGAGTTTATCCAATTTTCATCATTTTTACTATTACCAACTTACCATCATCATGTGTCACCTGGACAACTGTCACAGCCTCCCCACTGATTTACCCTGCTTCCACTTTTGCTCCATCCAGTCCATTTTCTCAGGGCAACGAGAAAAATCATTTTAAAACACAAACGTCTTAATATCTCACTCTCTCTCACACACATGCATGCACGCGTGAATGCACACACACACACACACATACCCCTTTCTTAATTAAACCTCTTGAAGTCATTCTGTTTTCAAAAATCAACCAAAAGGCTTAATGTGGCCTTCAGGACCAATACCATCACTACTGCCTAACTCTTCAAGACCAACTGTGGCCTGCTCCCTGGATTCCATCCGAGCTGGCCTTTCTTTAGCTGTTACAAAGGCCAAATGCTTTTCTTGCACCAGAGCCAGTGTGCACAGTGTTCTTTTGCCTGGAACACCCTCTTCTCATGCCCATCCCTCCACCTCGATCACACCCACCATCCCTCCTGAATGCAAACATCACTTCCTCAGAAGGCACTTCCTTTACCCCCAATGTAAATTAGGATTCTTTATTCTCCCATGGGGCTTCACTTTTTGGTCACAATATTTAGCATGTTTTGTAAATCCATATTTACTTGGGTGTTTGTTCACTTAATATCGACCTCTACTACCCTTAACTAAGTTCCAAAATAGACAGGACCTTGGCTGTTCAATACACCAGTTATATCTCAAGGTGAAGACAGTGCTACACATATTGTGAACTCCTAATCAATGATTTGCTGGGTTTTATCACTTTACTTAAATTCAATTCCAGGCATCTGTATCTTGGTAAGAGGAGGAAATATTTTTCAGTTTTTTTCACCACCAAGAGCCTCTTTGTTATTTTAGAGAAGAGCCTCTTCTCCCCACTGACTTGGTGTATTAAAAGATAGTGGGTAACATTTCTACACATTAAGTCATAATTAGCTTATTTTATCATTTTGCTCATCCAAAGCATGTAATACTGCTAATCAAAGCTTCTAATTAGCAGTAGTGAATGTAGAAGACAATTCTCTTGATATAATTACAGCCAAAAGGAGAGGGGCTCAACATTTAGGTTTGCTTTGTAAATGTACAGCTTGCCTAAGCTTTAAGATGTTGAAATCACTCCAGAAGATCTGTTTGGCCTACAAAGTCCTTCATGCCATGCCTCCTGCCAGCCAGTTCCTCTCCTGACATTTGCCAGTTACCCTGCCCAGTCACAATAATTAAGTTTATGTGGAAGGAACAGCTTTCATTTCACTGTCTAGACTCAAGGCATAGCTTTGAATCTGCTTCAACCTTCTTTCAATGACTTGAACTCCTAGTCATCACAGAAAGCCTAGCTCAGATGTCCCCTCCACCAGGGGACAACAGGTTAAGGTTGTCTAAGGGTCCCAACAGGATAGGGCCTGGGATGGTGGATTTCCACAATACCTGACCTTGCTTAAAGCTTGCCTCTTATCATGCAGCCTATTACCTGCCCATCTCCTCCTTTAGATCTGAGAGGTTGGAGGTGCTCCCGATGCCCAGCACGATGTTTGGCACATGGTGAATGCTTAGTAGAAAGAAGAAAGAATGAATGGAGAGAGGAAGGAGGAAAGAAAGAGGAGAAAAGACAGCTTGTGGTTTCTAGTGCTGGGGACCCTGAAGGGAATAAAGTGGATATTTTGTGAGACTCTCATGATCTTAGTGGAAGGAAATGACATCCTGAAAATCAGTATCAATTAATATATGATTAGGGCAGATGCCTGATAGCATCAATTGGGGCTGTAAGAGTCTGTTTAATTTTTTTTCTGGAAAATCTGGGTGAAGAAAGTAAGAATAAAAACTTATGGAGTCAAAAAAGGGCACAATATGAACAGTGGGGGAAACCCATTTGTTCTGCAGACTTTGTATACCAACAAGGAATAAAAAGGAAGACTGAAGTCTCACTTTTGATGGCAGTATCTTCTCCCAACAAAATGTGGTATGTGGAAAGGTCTATTTCTGGGATGCTAACATCGAACAAAAGCAATCCAAAGCCCAGGGCCTTCCTAGTTCTGCTCCAAACCTGAGTGCCCAAGAAGCTCTGCACAGCCAGTGACAAACATTTATATTCTTCATTATTCATCTTTTGGCCCTGCTACCCTCAAGTCCATTTGAGGCAAGCAAGACTGACATGCCAAGTCTCATTTTTGACCTATGATCATTGATGTTGGTGCTGACTTGTCATCCTATTTCTAGGTAGGTGGTAGGCAGGCTCTCCCGCCATGGTCTCACTGCCTGACTCTTGGCAGGGAGAAAGAATGTGAACTGGCTGCACTTTACAGAGCGAGAGAAGTCTCAGGGCAGGAAGTCAGGCAGGCTGAGGATCTAAAACTCTTGCTCTTCCTAATGAGCCACACTGTCTGGGCATGCTGAAGGCAAAAGGAGGCTATGGTTCAATTCCGTTTAGTTCACTTCAGCAGCCACCTTGTCATCATCATCCTCTTTGCTAACATTTTTTGAGCTCTTACTAGATGCCTGGCACCATGTCTTATATCTCTCTTTTTGTTGTTGTTGTTGTTGTTTGTTTGTTTTGAGACAGAGTCTTGCTCTGTTGCCCAGGCTGGAGTGCCATGCTGCCATCTCAGCTCGCTGCAACCTCTGTCTCCCGGGTTCAAGCCATTCTCCAGCCTCAGCCTTCCAGGTAGCCAGGACTACAGGCATATGCCACCACACCTGGCATTTTTTTTTTTTTTTGTATTTTTTAGGAGAGACGGGGTTTCAGCATGCTGGCCAGGCTGGTCTGAAACTCTTGAACTCAAGTGATCCACCCGCCTTGGCCTTCCAAAGTGCCGGGATTACAGACCTGAACCACCGCGCCTGGCCACCTCTCTTTTAATCTACAAATCAGCCATTTGAGAAAGGTCCCTTTTACTTGCCATCTTGCGCTTTATGTATTAGAAAGCCAAGGCTCAGAGAACAAACACCACTCACCAGCCAGGTTTGAAACCAGACCTGTTCTACTTCACAGACCGAGTTCTCAACCTCTGGGTGCTACTGCTGAACCCACCATTCTATCAGCTTTTGCTTCCTCCCTTTAGTCTGTGTGGTTGCTCATTTCCATCTGGTTCTCTGACTCGCTGCTTTACACAGGGGCAGCAAACTACTGTCCATGGGCCAAATCTTGCCTGTTACCTGTTTGGGTCAATTCAGTTTGACTGGCGTATCACTATGCTTGTTCATTTACGTACTGCCCATGTGTGCTTTCAGGCTACATTGGCAGAGGTGAGTACTTGGAACAGAGACCACATGACCTACAAAGCTGCAAATATTTACTGTCTAACCCTTGATTGAAAGGGTTTTTTGACCCCTGATACAATAGATAAGATAGACACTATGTTAAGAGCTTAACTGTCATTCTTTCATTGACTTCATACCTACGTGTGTGTGTGAGGACACGCGCGCATGTGTAAAGGATACTCCTATCAATCCCATTTTACAGATAAGAAAATTGAGGCTCAAAGAGTTGAAACATCCTGACCAAGGTCACAGAGTTAGTAAATGAGAGAGCTAGATTTTAAACCCAGGCAGCTTTTAAACCATACAGTATACCTGACTGCTGTGGGCTCCTAACCATACAGTACACATGGTGCTGAGTGATATATGGCCCTACCTAAGCAGAGCCCCCATGAGGAAGGAGACCATGGCAGCCGGCTGATGTGGAGAGGTGAGCTGGGGTCGGGCTCTGGGAGCCCCAAAGACACACATTTGTTCATGCAGCCTCGATCAGCCCTAGACTTTCAGAATGTACCGAGGACAGCTGGGACACACCAAGGAAGAACAACACACAGGAAGGTGGCTGGCAGGTGACACAGTCACTTCTGACAGGGGACTCTCTCCCCAAATCTACTGACAATTGCTTAGCCAAATTATTTCCTCATGCCCTTCATCTTAAAGAATCATTTAAAAAAGTGATTTGGTTGCTCTAGCTAGCTGGCTCCCTTATTTTCATTAGAGTTGTTCACCTACGTTCAAGGGAGGAAAGCTCAGCTCTTCATTTGAGAGTCCACTCCTCTATTACATAGACCTGGAGAAAATTAAAGTATCCTGCGATGGAGGAGTCATCTCTTTGCTCCCTAGCAATACAGTGAGACCTTCCCCACGTAGCCCTGATGATGGCCTTCTACACAAATGCTTGCATGGAAAGGGAGCTCACCTCGTCACAAGGCAGAGTTGTATTACTCGAGTTTGAGGGAACTTCTGCCTTTAGCTGAAATTCATTTTGCATCCTTGAAGCTCTAAATCATGGGGCTGTGGTTCTGTCTCTAGAAATATCACAGGGCAACCCTACTTCCCACTTGATAAAGTAGTGAAGTCTTTAAAGGGACCATCATGTCTCCCCGTTTGCTCTTCCCTTGCTTAAAGAGCTCACATTCCTGGCCAGGCGTGGTGGCTCATGCCTATAATCACAGCATTTTGGGAGGCTGAGGCAGGTGAATCACGAGATCAGGAGATCAAGACCATCCTGGCCAACATGGTGAAACCCTGTCTCTATTAAAAAAATAAAATTAAAAAAAAAAAAAGCCAGGCGTGGTGGCACATGCCTGTAATTCCCAGCTACATGGGAGGCTGAGGCAGAATCGCTTGAACCCAGGAGGCGGAGGTTGCAGTGAGCCGAGATTGTACCACTGCACTCCAGCCTGACAACAGAGTGAGACTCTGCCTGAAAAAAAAAAAAAAAGCGCACATTTCTTCAACCATTTTTATTGTGATACTTTCCAAATCTCATAAGGATTCTCTTTCTCATAGTGAAAGCCTAAAATTTTAGATGTGTAAATAAATTCAAAATGAATATTCTTATGATAGTGTCTCTTAGAGTTCAAGGCTATGAAAAAGGTTGTAACTCATGATGAAATGTCTCAGCATTAAGCACTAAGTAATGATAAAAATATGTTTTAGGCTGGGCGCGGTGGCTCAAGCCTGTAATCCCAGCACTTTGGGAGGCCGAGGCGGGTGGATCACGAGGTCAAGAGATCGAGACCATCCTGGTCAACATGGTGAAACCCTGTCTCTACTAAAACTACAAAAAATTAGCTGGGCATGGTGGCGCGTGCCTGAAATCCTAGCTACTCAGGAGGCTGAGGCAGGAGAATTGCCTGAACCCAGGAGGCGGAAGTTGCGGTGAGCCGAGATCGCGCCACTGCACTCCAGCCTGGGTAACAAGAGCAAAACTCCGTCTCAAAAAAAAAAAAAAAAAAAATGTTTTACTGGGATTCCCTTTCTGTCTTGGTTTACTAGGAAGCTCATGTCAAAGCTGATGCTAAGTTTTTCTCCTCTTTATTAACTTCATATTTTGCCTCTCATCTGCTGTCATCTAATAATTGTTTTTAGTTGTATGGCATCTGCATTTCATTATAGACATCTCATGTATCCTCTTCTACATTATCAATCAGCTCCCACACCCACTGTGAGCAGCAGGTAGGGGATATATCATAAATATTCCTGCTTCCCAAATGACAGTTTGAGTGGCTACTAGTGAGCGATAGAGACATCTTTGCTGGTTCTCACACTTTGATAATAATGATGATACTGCCTATAGTAATAATACTAGTAATCATAATAGGAGCCAATGTTTATTAAGTGCTTCCGGCCTGACAGGCACTTTTCTGAAAGCTTTATGAGTATGTCACCTCATTTAAATCTTACAGCCAGCTTCTTAAGTAATATTATTAGCTACAGCTTCTTAAGTAATATTATTAGCTACATATTACAGATGAGAAAATCAAAGCCCAGAGAGGTTAAGTAATTTACCCACCAACAGAGATGCAGAAAATGGCAGAGCCAGCATTGAAAGCTAAGCCACCCATTTTCAGAATGCAAGCTTTTGTCCACTATGCCACACTACCTAAATTATCAGACCACCCACAGCCACTCCACGTGGAATTTAAGGGTCTTAGTATTTCAGATAAACTCTGAACCTATAAGATTCTGGATCTCATCCAGAATGGGAATGTTGACATGAGCTTTAAGAAGTTGCTCAGTGCTGACTGCCTCCCCACCCCCAACCTAGCAGCAATGGTTTCTGGCTCTCACACCATTTGCCTCACACTCTGGGTGCTCCTTCCAATCCCTGCGCCCCTGTGCCGTCAATCAGGCTCAGACATGGGACTGGGAAACAGAGAAGCTGTCCTAGTCATTGGCCCTGCAAGGATCATGGAGGGCAGCCACGACCAGGCTCGAGAGCGTATCATTCACATAAAGGTCCCTGTTCAGGCAAGACAAGGGTAGTGGTAATCAGGGGATATCTCCAGGCCAGAAAATATGAAAGAAGGAAGGAAGGAAGGAAGCCAAGAGGTCTGCTGGCTGATTCTTACTATATCTATTATGGGCCAGGCACTGCATTATGTCAGCCAAATGCTTCTCTCATTTTGAAATAAGGAAACTGAGATCCCAGATATGAGGTGACTTGTCCTAGGTTATTTAGCAAGTTTAGGTGAGAATGTCTGAATAACTCCTTGTAAGAGAAAGGCTTTGCCAAATCATGAAAAGTATTTCATTCCAGGAGATGGAATGTCACCCTGCTCTTGGGGGCTATGGTTACAACAGGGAACATGGAGGGAAGGTGGAACCCCCCCTGACTAGAGTCAGGGTGAAAGCATGGGGCGCTGTGGGAGCTTTGGGGAGTGTGATCCTACCCCCAAAAGGAGAGAATACATGAATGCTGGCTGCTTTTCTCTAGGGGCAGGAGAGAAGACTCAGGTGGGTACAGGTGGCTAGAGTGAGACTACCCCCTGTCCCCAGAAAGGTCTCCACCCAGCTCAGTCCCTTTCCTCATCTCCTATCCTGGAGGGTGAGAAGTGGAGTTGAGGCTGGGGGGTTCTCTCTACCCATATGCCCTTCTCTTAGCAAGAAATAAGAGAGGGAAGGAGAAGGGAGAGAAAGGAAGGAGGAAAGGAGAAAGAAGGAAGGGGGGCATTTAAAACATGAGTTTGTATGTTTTTGGATTTGACCAACATCCATGAGAAATAAGACATCCCTTGTCATTAGGCAAACACCGTGAGCCCTTCAAGTGAGAGGCAGTAAAAGGTGTGCTACCCAGCCTGTGATTTGCATGGGAGGTGGATGGGGCTTCACAGCTTGCACAGGCAGAGAGCCTAAGTCCCAGAATGCAACACCAGTTCCAGCAATGGTCTGAGATTCCTGCAGGAGAGGCAGAAATGAATGACAAAAAGCCACAGAGATGTTCCTGGCCCCTTGGGAGATGGCAGATCTCACAGGGAACCACAACACCAAAACCAGCAGACAGGAGACATTGGGAAGCATTTTCTCCTTGAGTTTCATTTTTATTATTTCTGCCTTTTAATATTACTTGAGATTTGCTACAACCCCTTCCCACAACAGACTCTCAAATCCTGGGATTTTGTCCTGTCTCTGTGTAACCTGGGGCGCAATGCATAATGGTAACCATGATAAAGATAAGAACAGTGGAAGCCACCATTTATTGAGCACCTACTGTGTGCTGCACATGCTGCTGGGCACACCATTTACTCATCTCAGAAATGAAGAGTGGGCTCTTTAATGGCACTGGAGTCCTGTGCTTCTGCAAACTGCTTGCTGCCACCGAGTTCTCTGTTCATCTGTGATTAGATCAGACCATAAACTTCCCCCCTTCTCTTCCCCTTGTGAAAATTCTGCAGTGTAGGCAAAGATCCAGAAGCAGGAAAACCTTCATTGCAGCTCCCTGCCAATGCTTTGCTGTACCAGGGTGGATGGCGCACTGCAGAGTCCAGGGCCCGACAGTTGTCCTTGGTGGGTGTGCGTTGTGTATCTATGTCAGGAGAAGGGGGCACTTCCAAGCCATGCTGTGGGCCAATCCTGCCAGCCCCCACCCAAGACATCACTGAGAGGCACCCAGCTTCCTCCAGCCCTCATAGAAGCTCACTGTTCTTATGAAGTTTCTGCTGTCCTTTTGGTCCTGCCAGACCACATTCATCTTGGGCAAATCTTGCACCTCTCTACCAGTTCCCTCATCTGCAAAATGGCAGCGATAATGCCTTGTCTTGGCAGAACTTATGAGGTGGAAATGAGCTAGTAAATCTAAAAATGTTTTGAAAACTTTGGCAGTGCTATTGATGAGCAAGGGGTCACTGGAGTCTGTCTTGTTTTTAGTATAAGAACTAGTATTTTAATCAGCCAAATATGTGTGACTGGTCTATACTGGAGCACAGGTCCCTTAAGAATGGAAAGGCTTTCCCAATTTTATTCCTAATTGCTTTAGACAATCCACAGGGTGAGATTACCAAGTGTAAACAGTTTCCAGGTACCACAAAACCACAGAGGGTGATGCTGAGACGGAAAAGGATTTTCCTGTCTTCTTCCACTGCAGCTGGATCCCTCTCCCATGTGAAAAATATTAACACCTCAACATTGAAAAAGTACTTAGATGTGACCTGTGCCAACTCTGTACTTTATGAATGAATCAGTTTACAGCAATGCAAGTCATTGGCTGTCTGACTTCCTGTTGTTTTTTTCTGGATGGAGCAGATGGAGAAGAGGAGTGAGACATGACCATTCACCTCTGCTCTCCCCCTTCCATCTGACACACTGAGTTATTCCACTGATGACAAATCCAAAAGGCTCTGGATTCTTCTCTCTGTCTGAGCAGGGAGCTCCCCCAGTGTTTGGCTCCAGGAAAAATAAATCAAAGTATTTAAAGTCGAAGTAGTATAACTTTAAAAAATGGTAAGAAAATGTCTCTGGTGATATAGTGAAAAAGAAATGCATTGAGAAATATCAGAAAAACCTCTGGAAAGAAATCAAAATGCTGAGAAATACAGAGATCATATTAAGCCAGTGCTCTTTCATCTATGAATAGATGGATGAATTTACTACTACCAGCAGTTGCATCTGGTGGTAGTAAAGCTTTTTCCCTGGAGACAGCAAGCTGGAGATGACCTTTCAGATTCAGCAGCAGCAGCAGCCAATACCTCTGGCTAGATGGGTGCGTGCACCGCAGAATTGTTCCTACAGGGCAGGAGTCCTGAGATTTGTAGGAGAGGACATTCAAGAGATGCTGATTCTCCACCCTTGACGTAGAATAGCCAGCGGCATGAATCACTGACCCTAAAACATTTAGAAAGATGCAAGAGAGAAGGAGAAGGCAAGAGAAGGGGCCAGGGAGGAGCAAAAGAAATGGAGAAGGAAGAGGAAGGACAGGGTGTGGAAAAGAGGAAGGCAAGAAAGGTGGTGGGACAAAGAGCAGGGTGGAGAGAAGAGAAATGAAATGGGGGCCATGCCGGAGAAAACAGAAGGGAGGAGGGGGAAAAGAAGGAGAGAAGACAGAGGGAAATACAATAGAAGGAGAAAGGAGAGAGGAAATCCAAAGGGTAATCCAGCTAGATTTGTAACACTTCATGTCTTAGGCTGGTCATGCTTGTTATGTTCACTCTACTGTCCTCTGTGCTGTCTTGCACACCTGAGACATTTTATGTTTTTTAAAAAAGGAAGAGAAGGGAGAAGAAAGGATAAAAATGAAGAGGAGGCAGAGGTAGATGCTTATCATATTTCCCTGTGTCTGTGACAAATGCAATTAGATGGCTGGAATGGTAGAAAAAAATAGCATTAATGGCTTGCCCATCCATTGGAGAGACCTCTTGGATCAGAAAGCCTGTCTTCTCCACTAGGTCTCATTCCAAATGAGGCACCTGAACTGGAAGCAGATGTGGGCCATGGCCCTAAACTTTTCTCCCTGGTGTGTTGGAGAACAGGAGACCCTAGATTGACTCAGTGTGTTACTTGTGCAGTTCAACAAATGTTCCCAAGCTCCTGCTTCATGCTAGGAGCTGTGCTGGGGTCTGGGATACACACCAGAGACTTTGTTTTTCTTGAAGCATTTGCAGGTAGAAGATAGCTGCTCAGAGTCTCAGTTTCCCCATCTCTATAATGAGGGGGGTTGTCTTCATGGTTTTTAGGTTTGCTTTGAGTCCCAGGACTGAATTTCCCATATTTTCTAGAACAACTCTACTTTATTCTGGTTTAGATACTGGAATTGTGCTTAAGCTTGGATTTGGAAAGCTGATTTTACTGCTAATATAATTTTGAAAATCATTAAATAAGATTCTACCCTAGGTCTAAAGTTTTAATCTTCTCTGTTCTATTTCTAACGTTGTATGATTCCTTGAGGCCTCCAACTATTAGAATTTGCTCATTCATTCATTCAGCAAATACTAAAGTCCCTCAATAAATGGGGCAGAATCAGATAATAAATAAACGAGCTAATAGGCCAGGGTTTTGCTGCACAGAGGGACATGGAAGAGGAGGACGTGGTTGAGGAGTATCTCCTGGGAATGACAGTCTTGGAAGGATCTGGGGAAAGAGGAGTCCTAACAAAAGGAACAGCACATCTGAGAGCCAGATGATTAGAAGGAATCTACCATGTTCAGGGCCTGAGACCAGTCACAGAAAAGGGGGAAAGTGGCATGAGAAGAGATGGGACCAGGAAGGTAGGCAGTGGCCAGGTGACATAGGGTTGTGGCTTGTGTTCAAGGTTGTGGCCCTGAAATTATGAAACCAGTTTGTATTTTAATTTAAATATAATGGAACACCTTTGCAGGGTTTCAAAGAGGGGTCTGATATGATCTGATTAAATATTCTCAAGATTCCTCTGGCTGCTATGTGGAAGACAGATGGTAAACGGGACAAGAGTGGGGGCCACTCACAGTGATACAGGTGAGAGATGACGAAGACCTGGGTATGAATACCAGAATTTGTGCAAAAAGGTCAAACATGGTATATAGAAAAATGAGAACAAGATTTCATGATTAGTACACATCCAACATCTTTCAAGGTCCCAAATATATAAGTCTGGATCTTAACCTCACATTTTGGTGCCTAGTTCTTTCCTCAAGTCCACCCATGCTTAGTAATCCCAGGTGCTAAAAAGAAAGTTAATTCCCTTTGTCTCTTTGACCGCTTACAACAAAACTTAGATTTAGACAGACCCCCAAACTATACCCTTTTCCTTATTGAGAAAGCTAGCTGCTGGAAAGGGACATATTTTTGGAATATATAATTTGGAAAACTATCTTTCCAAATTTCAAATTGAAAAGAGAAATGAAGACTTGGACCGCAAGCATTAACCCTTTGATTTCAGATGAGAATGCAGTAACCCTTACCAACAGATTTGACCAAGCAATTAACTGGACACAAATGGAAGGAATGCAAACTTTGAACCACAAGGCCCAGAGGTGAATGACCAATAGTCAATAGTCGAAGGCTCCTAAAGACTCAGCACTGTGCTTAGGACTTTGGAAGATAGAAAAACAGTGGAAGACATAATGCTACGCCTTAGAAATGCACCCTCTAGCTGAGGAAACAGGACTAACACATAAAATAGTTACATATCTGGACAGCTAAATGGAGGGAAAGTTGGGGTCTCCAGCAGAGCCCCAAGGCTGGTGGCAGGAAGACAGGGTTCCAGTCCACCTCTGTGACTTAAGACAAATCATCTCATCCTTCCGGGTTGAATTCCTCTTCTCCAAAACAGGGATAATGCTTCCCAGCCTCCCTAGTGGGGATTACATGGGATTTGAAAACACTTTGTAAGTTGTAAAGTGTGTTATAAATAGTAAAGGTTATTATTACTGACTAAATTCAGAGAAAGGAGATGGCAATGTGTCAGCAAACAAAGCCTCCTCTGAAAAACAACCCAATCAAGAGCCTCCTGCTCAAAAACTACCAATGACTTCCCAGTGTCTAAAGCAGGGGTTGTCAAGCAATGGCTCCCAGGCCGAATCCATTCAGTTGCATATTTTATAAATGAAATTTTATTGGAACACAACCAGAGCCATTTGTTTACATGTTGTCTATGACTTCTTTCTTGCTACAATGGCAGAGCTGAATGGTTGCAACAGAAACTATGTGGCCAGCAAAGATGGAAATAATTACTATCTGGCCCTTTAAAGAAAGAAACATGCTGACTCCTGGCATAAAGTATAGCTTGAACCCCAGTTAACATGTAAAACACCCTGATACCTAAGGCAGAATTTGGATGCGTGAAATGAATTAGATACCTTCCTCTCTAAGTCCTCTCCAACACTATATAACATTTTGAACAATTCCCAGGGACCTATTCCATATGAGGTTGGCATTACGAAGTCCTCTTTTTTTTTTTTTTTAATTTTACTTTAGGTGTATACTATATCCAGCATTTTTCCCCATGTTATCCCTCCCCATCCTCCTGTCCCTCCCCTACTCTCCCCAACTGCCCCCAGTGTGTGATGCTCCTCTCCAATGCCCATTAATGATACACTGGACAAAGAAAATGTGGTGCATATACACCATGGAATACTATGCAGCCATAAAAAATGATGAGTTTGTGTCCTTTGTAGGGACTTGGATGAATCTGGAAGCCATCATCCTCAGCAAACTGACACAAGAACAGAAACCAAACACCACATATTCTCACTCATAGGTGGGTGTTGAGCAATGAGAACACAAGATCCTTTCTTAATACTACAATAAGGGTCAGGTCTTTTTCCTCCTTGGAATCTCCACAGTATTTATTACGTGCGCACATCATGACAGAATCTCAATAAAGTTTAACCAAATGAAATTTGTCATAAACAGAGAAAGCATGGTAGGCTAGAGAACAGACATGAGACTTACTGATAATAAATCTTTGAAAGGGAAAAAAAATGTTGGAAGTGAATTAATTCCTTCACTCTTAATTAGTTATGTGAATTAGTTAATTAGTTATTTATTCCATTTTACTCTCTGACTATTCCATGTCATAGAAGCTAAGACAAATTAGATAATACAGGATATTGATTTGTTTTACAAGAATGTATGTGACCCTCTCTGTGTCAAGTTGAGGGTAAGGACTGGGAGTAGACCATCACCACATGTCTCTCAAGGAGCTTATAGTCTAGTTGGAGAGGCTAGAAGTAAGCAGATCATCACAATATAGATAGACAAGCACAATGTCAAAGTACACGAAGTACAGAGACAGCAGGCAGATGAGTAGGACTCCTGGGAATACAACCCTTGTACATTCCTTCCCAGGAATGCACCTACAGTCTACTCTTTCAAGGAAAAGCGAGAGAACCAAGACTAACTCACATGTATCTCCTGGCTACCAGCTGGGTTCTATCTGAAGAGCACACACTGACTATGCTGACCATTTCATATAGATTATCTCATTTAATTCTTACAACCAGTCTAGGTGGTTTTACAAAGATCAAGTCACTTATTCCAGGTCAACAGTCAGAAAGTGGAAGAGTCTCATCCAGAAAAAGAAAATGAATAATACCTTTATAAACAGAAAACCAACTGTTTTTAAAAATCGTAAGCAAAAGCCTATGCACTTAATGCCTCACTGTATTCCCTAAATACACTGAGAAAAGAGGAATGGGCAGCAATTCTGGAGAAATCCCACAGTTTGTGACCTACAGAGATATTGTGAAATGTTTCTGTGTCTACTGAATGGACACTGATTCCATGAGGACCATCTGATGTGGGCCCAAGTCATAGCTGGAACACAAACAGTTGGTTCATGTTCACTAAAGTCAATAATCAAGGGAGGACAGAATAAAGTGTTGCAAAGATCAGCAATAACTCCCACCTGCAGGGCCACTGTGACTACCTCTGGGGAACAATTCTGGATTCTGGCCAAGATATTAATTTAGCCCTAACCACCAATGCCCAGGGAACTGTGAATTAATGGACAGCTGGGAGCCCATAAGACTTAAGGGCGTCCAGAGGGTTCTTTTAGCCAGGTATGTCCCCCAGGACGTGTTTGTGCAGGTCACAGTGGACATCAAGGGCAGAAGAGTTGGGACACAAAATATTTTTGTAAAGAGAAAATGTAGTATTTCCTAAATGCCTTAGGTTCTGTCTAGGACATGAGATTTTCCACATTTGCTTGACTATCCACATTTTTATTTTCAACTTTTCAGTCTTTACTTGTACCAAATGCTGTGTAAAACCAATAGACGTGAAAAAATTTCCAACCTTACATAAATTCCATATCGAGAATAATGAGATACAATTTCTTTTCTACTTTATTGGCAATGACAAAAGCAATGATCACAAATTTTCCAAACTCAGTAACAAGGAGGTCCTGGTGAAAGGACTTCTCATTCCGGAATGGCAGGGTTGCATATTAGTAGAACTTTATGGAAGGCTGAGTGGTAACACGGTAGTGTCAACAAATGTAAAATGTATGGCTACTTTGACTCACTAATTCTTCTACCAGGCATTTATTCCAAGGAGTTAATTAGACAAGTGCTCCAAGATTCACATAGAAAAAAATGTTATTTATAGAATTACTAATAATACCAAATATTTAGAGACAACTGAAATAGCTACAAAAATACTATATAGATAATTGTATAACTAGACAACAAATTCATGTTAACCTACCTAAAAGGACACTGTGACCTGTAAGCCATAATGTGTAACTTTCTCCAGGTTGTTCAGTGATAAAAAGGCTTTCTGTCCTATCCATAAGCTTGTCTGTGCATTGCTCTGCTCTGTGCAAGCAGTGCACAGGGAGATGCCTAGAATGAATGTCACCAAATTGTTGGTGCATTGTGGCTCTTTCTGGGTGGGAAGATATCAGGTGATTTTCTTCTTCCATTTTTTGTTTATTTGTATTATTATTTATTTTTATAATGAATGAATAATATCTTTATAAGCAGAAAACCAACTGCTTTTAAAGATCAAAAGAAAACATCTATAGGATACATAACTTCCTGGAGAAAAGGCAGGGCTAACACCAGAATAATGATTGACTTTCAGGATGGAAATGTGGAGGGAGTTTGAAACCTGCTTGCTAGCGTTGCGCAAATATATTAGTCTCTCCAGTCTTGAAGAAGTCAGGAAGGCCCAATGGTAAGAAGCCTGTGCTTCAGGGTCAGTCTGTGGGTCCAAATGTCAGCTCTATCACTTATTAGTATGAACAACTTGGTACAAATATCTTAACCTTCTGTGCCTCAGTTTCCTCATTTACAAAATGGGGAACTGATTGCACCTGCCTCTAACAGTGTTATAGGATTAAGGTAGAGAGTAAATGAAACACACCAACCACAATGCCTGGCACATAATCGGTGTACTAGACATTAGCTCTTATGAAAACCAGCCTCAGACAGTCGTAGACTGTGTGAGTTATTGTTCCCAGAATGAGTGCTAACGAGCAGTTAAGAAGAAGGCAAAAGATAATTAGTCAAGGAAACCACAAAAGTAGACATATAAATATCTAGGCTCTGCAGTACAAAGATGAAGAGTATGAGCTGCATGTTTTCAGGCATGTGACCATCTCATAAACTTCAAATGCTTACTCTGCAAAATGGGGATAATATACAGAAGGTCATTTTGAGGATTAAATGCCAAGTGCTAACATAGCACTTAACAGTAAGATTTTAATACGCATTTGCTACTGTTAATGAAAATAACTATTATGGACTAGGGAATTGGGTACTGAGCTCCCCATCATCACAGGTGTCCAGGCAGGCTTAATTATTATTAAGATGCAGAAAGGATTTAGTCAGGGACTGAGGAAAGTGACTACTGGATTCTCCCAGACTTAAAAATTCTACACAAAGTCATTGAAACATAGAACCAATTTTAAAAGTTGGGTTGTTTGGAATTTTTGTGTAAAGCAACTCAGGAGCAGCAGGTTCATCTCCTCAGGGAGGTATGTGACGATGCCACTGTCAGAAGCCAACCCTGCTTTTCAAACAGGCAAGGCAAATGAGGAATCACTTGCTCATGAAACTGCTCATTCTGTCCCATGATGGCTCACCTGCTCTGGAAAAGCTACAGATGGTGGTTCATCCACCACTGGGACTCACAGAGCTCCCTGAACTTTGCTGAAAGCTATGGTCCCTCTCCCCAGAAATAGCACATCCACACACACCCTGGCATTCACAGTAAGAAGCCCTGGCTGCAGGTGATTGCAATAGTGATAACAGCAATGGTAGGAAACACGCACAGATTGCCTAATGTGTGCCAGGCTCTGGGCTGAGAGCTTTGCATCCATTGTCTTACTGACTTCTCATCAGACTTATGAGTTTGTGTCTAGGTTATGTCATCCCCACTTTACAAATTAAAAACACGCAAAGTCCTTCAGGCAGTGAGGGTCAGGGTTTGAATCCAGTTCTAAGGTACACTTGGAATGTGTGCAGCAGTTTGTTGTAAGGGTTGATGACCAGTTGACAACTCATTAGCATTTTGGATGAATCCAAGTCTCTTCCAGGACCTGCCACACAGTCTCCGAGCCTCACTGGGTTAGCTGGACTCTCTCAAGGCATGTAGGAACAGGAAAAACCAAAGTTTCTATGAGCATTACCAGCAATTCTTAGGGAAAGCAGAAGTACAATAGACAAAGTTTAGGCTGCACTCACAATAAGCAACCCAAATAGTATGACGGAAAATGTTAGTAATAGTCTCCATTTATGGAGCAAAGGTTTCTATCTGTGTGGTGAGGCTGGCTGGTGATACAGTTTGGCTGTGTCCTCACCCAAATCTCTAATTGTAGCTACCATGATTCCCATGTGTAGTGGGAGGGACCTGGTGGGAGGTAATTGAATCATGAGGGCAGGTCTTTCCCGTGATAGTAAATAAGTCTCCCAAGATCTGCTGATTTTATACAGCGGAGTTCTCCTGCATATGCTCTCTCTCTTGCCTGCCGCCATCATGTAAGATGTGACTTTGCTCCAGCTTTGCCTTCTGCCACGATTGTGAGGCCTCCCCAGCCACATGGAACTGGCAGTCCATTAAACCTCTTTTTCTTTATAAATTACCCAGTCTCGGGTATGTCTTTATTAGCAGTGTGAAAACAGACTAATACAGCTGAGTTCTAAGACGACTTTTTCAGAGCCATCCAAATACTTGTGGGTTATTATTTTTATTTTCTTTAAAAATCCCTTAGTCAACCCAGACAGCCTTAGAAATCTCCTCATCTCAGTGCCACCGTGATCCCTCTGACTTGCAGCAAACCCTCTGGTTTGCTTTCCCATGGCGAGGCCAGCAAGCAGTTCCCTGTGTCTCTCCAGATCTGCAAGGGTCTTTTACCCTTGTCCTTACAACTGTCAACATATGAGGCAGATCCCAAAAGGGCAGAGTCATAACCTCATGGTTAAGAATGTGGACTTTGGAATGAGAGACACCTAGGTTCAAATTCTAGCTCCTTTACTGAGTACGTACCCTCTCTGAGCTGCAATTTCCCCATACATCTAAGGGGGATAATGGCACTTTACGGATTTGTTTTAAGTAACTTTAGGCAAGTTACTTACCCTTTCTGGGCCTCAGTTTATTCAACTGTAAATGGGGACAAAAATATTATCTACCTTTATGGAGTAGTGCGTGATTCATGAATGAGTTATGCCTTGGAAAGTGCTTAAAACAGCACTTGTCACATCAGTTAGTACTCAGTAAATATGAGTTATTCTAATTAACACATGTAAAGTTCTCAGCATGGTAAAAGTATGTGTTCAATAAATGGTGGCTATCATTATCATGACGTAGCTGTTCCTCAGAGAAGTTCCTGCACATTTATCTCCTGGAAGGCAGTAAGATATGAAGACATCAGGGGAAACCTTGTCCTTAGGTAAATGTTGCAGTCATAGCAGAACGAGTCCACAGGTCTTGTTGCCCTAGCAGGATACCCTAGGACCTCCACCCCTCCTCATGCCCAGGTTCTCCCTTGCTTCAGAAGTACCTGTCCTTTATCCAACCATCCACTCTTTCAACAAATTCTCCTTAAGCACCTATAGTGAGCTGGAAAGAGGGCTGGGAATGCTCAAGCAGTGAAGGAGATGGTTCCAGCCTCTGCCCTCCTGGAGTCTACAGTGTAGTGGAGGAGATGCACACTAAATAAATACATACACAAATGCTCATTTAATAACATCTGCAATTTATGTTGTGAAAAATGTGATGAGGATGTACAAAGGGCCCTGATGTGGTCAGTCACTGGATATGTGAATAAGGGGGAGTCATCGTAAAGGCTCCCTGAGAAGTTGCTGGGACTTGACAGATGAGTAAGAGTTGGCTGGGTGATGTGTAGGAGTAGAGACAGAAAAGGGTCCAGGCAGATAGGCATTTCGTTCCAAGGCCCTGCACCCACAAAGTGCCTGGCTCACAAGGAAAACAGAGAGAAGGGCCACGTGGTTCACTTTCTCCTAGATCCTCGACTCAAAATATTCAGCTAGGAAGTTGGAATTTGAAGAGAAACCTAGGTCCACAGAAACTGCCTTCTCAGTGGCGACTGCTGTCTCTTCCCTTTCAGGTGCTCCTCGCCTGCTTGCAGACTGGCTTGTCTCAGACCCCAGCCCTTGAGGCCAAGCAAACATACATCATCCTGTAGGCTGCAGACATAGCTCACTGTGCCCACATGTGAACTTCAGCCAAGACACCACGACAGGAACTCTGCCCACTGAATCCCCTATGATTCCTCAATCCTGTCCTCCTCATATCCCACTGGGTTTTGTGAGGCTATTTAGGAAGATAAGTTTTCTTCACTGAAGAAAAGAGAGACAGCATGAAAGAAAACAATGGCCCCAAAGAAAGAATTTGTGATTGACATAAATGGGAGTGTTCCCTTGGGAGCATCATGTATCATCAAAGAAGCAAACCCCCAGGTCATTTATTTCTCCACCTATTTACCTGCTATGAAAAGAAGATGTGTTTAAGTTTCCTACAGTTTTACACTGGAGATTAACGCTCTGGGAAAAAAAAAAAAAAAGCTGTATATTCTAGATGTAGCAGGTTTCTTTTGGAATTCATTCACTGGGAGTCTGACACTACCCCCTAAATGGTACTTTTGTTGTCTTTTTATTCAAGACAGCCAGCTTCTTCCAAGATCAGAACCACGTGCCAGCCTCCCTTGATCAACAGCCTCCCAGCTCTCTTGGTAGATCAGATGTTTAGTAGTTAACCTAACTCATTTGTTTTTCCAAGCAGCAATTATGACTACAATGAATTAATATTTTAACTGCAGGGGAAGCAGTACAGATAGCTCCTACATAGACTCTAGGGGCTGGGAATGGCCAACGGGATTTCCCATACTAAAAGAAGAGGACCACTCCAACCTGGCCAGCAGTTCTCTATGTCTGAGATGCCATCATTAGATACTACTCCAAAGACCTAAGGGAGATGTGTCTAGGAGAAGTGTATGGTCCTGGTCCTTCCCACTGAGGCTCAATGGCCCAGCAAAATATGAAAGTGAGACCTGTGCTTCTAAAGCGCAACAGTCTAGAGTCAGTGGAGTTTGTGAAACAACCTCACCACCGCAGGAGCAAATCCCAGCAGGTTAGATTCAAGGAAGATGGGACCACTAAAAATCCAACTGGCCTAGCTGAGGTTGACGTCCGAACTCCAGAAGACCCGACTGTGATGGGGAAGACTCAAGCAACCAGGCACCATCATCCCCCAACCTATTCGCTCTCCTTCCCCAGGTCTCAGAAGGCAGGGGACTTTCGCAACATTGCGATCCAAACTTCCCCCAGTCTCAGGAAGCATTTCCCAGTCTTCAAAAGGAAGAAACTCACAGCCAGCAAGTCCCTGGTGGAAATGCCGACAGCATCCCAAAGTGCCATCCAGGTCAATGGCAACCTCTCTGAACAGGACATTGTGTCTTCTGACCTAGCCTACTTAAGGTTGGCTCAGCATCTTGAGGATGGGCCTCGAAGGGTCAAAGTGTCCCACGCATTCCTCCCGAGGGTCCCCAAGGTGCAAAGCAATGGGCCTGTTAGCATATGCTTGGAAGCAGGAACTTGGAGGTCCTTAGAGAAAGCCACAGCTGCCATTCAGGTTCCAGATGATATTTATCACAGTCCTTCCTGGGAAGCTAGAGAGTCTGCTGTCAGCCCAGACAGGTCAGCTGAAGTAAGTAACTCCATACGCCCTTTGGACAACACATGTCCAGGTGGTGGGAGAAGGGTGACTCCACCAGATTCAGAAAAATCCACCTCCTGCTTAAATGCCACCAGCGGTGCCAGCCACACACCAGGAACAGAGAAACTTAAACCTGAATTGCTTTTGCCCAAAGACAACTCGGATGACAAAGACCTTGGCCCACTGTCATCTCAGTCAAAGGAAACGTGTATTCCTTCACCTCCACGGACTCACAGTTCCCCCTCATCAGGCTCCCACAGCCAGCCAGCCCGCCCAGGAAGAACCTCAGACTGTCCTTCATCAAGTAATAGTCACCAGAATCTGTTGTCACTCAAAACTAACAGTACATCAAAATCTGCCCCTGGGTGTCAGGAGCAGATGGCAAACAACCCCACCCCTCCAGAGTCAGACACCCTGGAGTTTCCAAATTGTCCAGGAAGTAATCACCTCCCATCCTTTCTTCCAAGGAGTGAGACCAAACTTCAGAGCAACAGGGAGATTAGTGATATTAATGAAATTCACCTGGCACGGGGTGAACTCTGCGATCTCCAAGGCCGGCTGCAATCCGTGGAAGAATCTCTGCACTCGAACCAAGAGAAAATTAAAGTCCTATTGAATGTAATTCAAGACTTGGAGAAAGCTCGAGCTCTCACTGAAGGGTAAGGGGATTTTTTTTTCCATATTAAAAATGACTGGGTGAAGTCATCTGCCAACACAAGAGCAGATAGAGCATTGGTATCTTTAGTAAAAATGTCTCCAAAATGTTTGAAGTACTGTTGTTTCCTCAAATCATAACCGCAGACCTTCCCTTTTCTGTAATGGAATTTCATTTAGTTCTAGGCTTTGGTGGATTTTTGTGGACTTCTGCTGTTTGCTCTTATTTTCAGGTGTTAGCAGAATGGGGAAAGGCAGCAGTGAAGATGTAGGATCAAAAATGATTGTTATGAAGATGAGGGTTCCATTGATACATGATGGAGGGAAGTGATAGCAGGAAGGCCCTTCCCCAGCCCCCTCCTCTTAGCAAGTTACTGCATTTGCACAGTATTTCTGTTCATTGTGTCATTGTGACAAAGGACTTGAGGTGGCCATTCAGTTTACTATTGACCTTCCCCTGTAGGACTACTTTGATGACTTGGACTGGTCCATCAATAACCAACTAATTGGAACTGAAATGAGATCACAATTCATTTTGCACAGTTCATTTTCCGAAAAGAGAAAAAAGTCACAAAATGCTTTCCTGTGTGACTCAGCACCAGTATAGGAGGAAAAGACAGTTATTTGTTTAGATGTGAAATGCTCGTCCCTCTAGAAAGTGCTCTCTAAAGACAGAGAATAAGCAATGGTTAAAGCACATCAAAAAGGGTAGGAGAGAGAAGTAATTAACTGGCATTTGCTGTATGAATCAGAATCAGCACTGCCATATAAGAGAGAAACACTGTGATGTAGACAAAAATGTACTGAACTAAGAGGTCAGGATTTTTAATAATCTCCCTTCTACTCACTTGCAAAATCCCTCATCTCACAGGATTGTTGTCAGCATGAAAAAATTCTCAGGTTGGGAAGTCTTTAAACATGCATAAAGCCTTCTAGAAATGTGAGCTCCTATTGCCATGATTTTCTTGTATCCTTATTCGTAATGGTCATGCAACTTCAGAGCACTGTAAATCCTGTGCTATAGGGACTAAGGAACCAGTAGGTAGGATGTTTGTGGCCCATGTGGCTTTTGCCCATAGATTTATCCAGCAAATGCTCTGTCTTGCAGGCGCAACTTTTATCGAACTGGCCAAGATCTCAACAATTGCAGTACCTGCCAGAACACGGCGTGCATCATATACAGGTACCTGGCCACAAGAGAGGCCTGTTCTGTAGACCGCAAAGCCATAGGTTCCACTGAACGCTCTAGCAAACTCTTAAATGCAGAAAGTCAAGAGAGAGGCAAAAATAGGAGGCGTTTGAATATCTGAGACTAACATAACAAGGTATTTAACTATGAAATGTTAACATCTGGTTCCAAGGCAGGGACTGTTTTGTTTCCTTATAACAAAGTCTATGAGCATACCCTTTCAATGTAATCATCCCTACACTTATCAAACACCAAGAGCAGGCATCATGGTAAGCTTGGCATGCACATTTGCTCTCATTCCACCCTCAGGAAAGTTAAGCCATTTGGTCTTGCTCAAACAGAGCGTTTTCTGAGAACAGAAAGGGCCAGACTCAGGACTCACATCCAGATTTTTCAAATCCCAAACCTGTGATCTTAATTATTCCACCACACTGCTTCTTCCTCAACAATAGCTATCCCATGCCAAGCACTTACTTGGCACAGTCAAGAACTGTGATAAGAACTTTATGTTCATTTCTAAGTAAGTCATTTCCTTCTAGCACAGAGTAAGTTTACTGCAGTAAAGTAGATTTTTATAAGTGACAAAAGGGAAACATGATATACAGTGTAAAGCTGGAGTCAAAGGTCTATGTTTTAATCCCCAAGTCTGACATGAGCTAACTTAACCTAGGCTCACACTCCTTGTCTGAACAGGGAACAATTATCCCCATTCAGAGTTGCCATGAAGACCAGATGAAATAATCTATGTGAATGTCTTTTGTAACTGCAAACCTCTGCACAAATCCAAGGGCTTATACCTATTATTACTAGAAAGATCAATGCTCCCTTAGCTGGAAGCCCATTTTCAATGGCATAGCAGAAAAGTGGTCAAAAGTAGTCATTTCAGTTGATGACATCTCATGTTGTTGACCAAAGTGAACAATTTTGCTTTCTCTATTATATTTCTCTTTTTGCTGAAAACTGGCAGCTCAGGGCCTGAGCAAACTGGAGCCTAAATGGGCTGCCTATGTCTTCTTTTAAAATTTCTCATTCTCTCTGGAAGAATCCTGAGATATCATTGAGTAAGAGACCATGTGTCTGGAAGGCAGGAGGTGTGTGCCCTTAGGCAGGGCCTTGAGCAACTTTTCATTGGACTTATCAGCTCTTTACAAAGAGGAGCCACCTGTTTTTATCAAATAACAGAAGATTCAGGAAAGATAAATGCCTTTCACCTCAATGTGAAGTCTTCCTTCAAAAAAGGGGTTCTGGAAGAGCTCTACTGCATTGGAAAGTCTAAGTAGGAAGTTTCATCAGTTGCTCTCTTCTTGGTGCTTCTTTTTTTTATATCTCTTCTCTTGAGCAAATTTTCTAATCATTAGGAGGACACAAATTATTAAATGTCTAGACAGAGAGGACAAAACTATTCATCATAAACAAGAAGAATGAATTTGAACTAACCTCCATTTAAATCTTGAATAGTCTCTCTTCTTTTCCACAGCCAGATGATGTATTTTCTATTACCTTAAAATGTTTTTTTATTTGGCCTATAGAAGTAAAAAGGGCAAGTGGTGATTTCCAAGTCTACTATGAGTTTCATGACCTGGCCTTGGGCAAGTCATTTTCCTCATCTGAAAAATGAGGGTCTTTAATTAGAAGGTCCCAAGAGTCCCTTTTAGTTCTGACACTCTGATATTCTAAGTCGAATTAAAAGTGACAATATTTGGCTAAACTATGACCTTCCAACAAGTCTGAGAATGTTTGCATTTTTCTAGCACTTACTTCAAACATCTTGAACAAACATTCTAAATTAAGCTACACCCCTGGATGGGTTAGCAAACCTTCCTGCGTACCTTCCTTTCCAGAAGAACAGCAATAGTATGCATATATCCCTCATTACCATTCAAAGCCAGACTGTTCTCCCAGACAGAATCTATACCCTTGTATCTAAGCCATTGGGAGAGAATGGGCAATTAATTTGATGAAAGCAAAGAGATCTCAACAACATCCCCATTGTAGTAACAGTGGGAAGATGAGAGTTGTCATTTTCTTAAGAAAACATTTCAAATGACTTCAAACTTGCTTTGTGTCCTGGAAAATCATTTCTTAGAAACAAATGAGTAAGTGATGTGAAATACTCATCCCCAGGCCTTGTTAAGCTGCAATCTCTCTCTGTGATGATGGATGTGCTCAATGCATGTCACTGTACATAAAGCAGATGGGCGCATGATGGATTGCCCACTAGGTCTTCTTCTCTGGAGATGCTGCTGCTAAGTTAGCCATGCATATGGTTTCCTAAGCGGTATTTCCCAGAGGCTCCACCAGCTGGAGGCTATGGCTATGCTGCTTGCTCCTATTAAGACATGTGGGGTCATCTGGTTCTATCTAACTCATTCTCTCTGCTCCCTAAGCCTCCTTGGCTCTCCTCTTACCATTGAACACGTGGATGCATCCTATCTAACCAAGAGCACAGCCCCAACACCAGTATCTAGAGTTGCTATGCATGGCTCTCAGGAGCTTACAGGGAATTCATACATGAAGGTGAATGGAATCTCTTGTTTTGACTGCCGTAGACTCCATGAGAAGTGGGTGGCAATTGGCTCTAAACCACACGTGATTCCAGGCTGTTAGGCCCCAATCACCGCCTTCACTTCTCCTTATCATTAATCCTAGCACGAGTTACCTAAAGGGTTGAGTGAATGCCACCATAGTACCCAAGATTAAATAACGTTAAATTCCTCAGCAAGAAAGTTGTTCTCTTTTCAAATTTATTTCAATCCTTCGAATAACCTAGAGGGGAAAATCTGGGTTTGGCAGTAGAATGTCTTTAAAACCTTCCTAATGCTGGCTTATCACATTTCTCTGCAAAGAGAGAGCAGGTCTCAGGTTCACAGCCCTGGGCAAGCAATAGTTATCTAGCTACTTTTTTTTATTGAAAGCTTTCATTTTTAAAACTAGTCCTTTTAAATACTTTTTGTAATAGATGCTGGTCTGCATTTCTAAAAGTGATATTGCCTGTTTTATATAAAACAATTTAAAAAGTGAATAGATTCAGAGAAAGAAAGTGAAGCGAATAATTGTATAGATAGCATGGGGAATCTTGCAAAAACCATGAAGGTGGAGAAGAGGCGACTGAAGTTTGGGAAATGGTACCCTAATGAATCGGCTCCTTTTCCTCTTCTCAAGGGCATGAGGTCTCTCTAAGCCTCTTGCTCCTCCTTCTCCCACCCTGCTTCTCTACTTTTCCAGCCATATCTCCAGCATTCATCTTTACATTCACGCTAAAAATGGTCAGTAGAGCTTCTTTAGAGGTCTTTGACTACATAAATCACGCATTTCTTTTCTAGACATAACTCCTAGGAAAAAGCTTCTTGGTTTAAGTTATAAAATGTCTCTAATGTGTTTTAAAGGAAAATAATAAGGGGTCTTTCCCAGAAAATTTTTCATCTACCATCCAAGCATGCTGCTCAGGAATTAGTAAGCTAGAGTTGCAAGCTTACCATTTTCAGTGGGTGAAGAGAAAGGTCGACCATGTAGAATTTGAAAGGTGCTAGAGAAGTGAGAGAAACAGAAGAGCTATTGTTTGTCCAGGGTCTACCTGGACAGGCTGCTCCTCTTCTTGTTCTTGGTCTCTGCCCATAACCTCAACTGCACTCATGGACTTCATTTCCATGGCACCACTTTCCACCATCTTGTATCTGATATCTATATCAATCTATCTTTATCCACCTATCTTTCATCTACCTATCTAAAATTTTCAACCAATTGCATACAGACATTTCCACTTAATATCCCAAGGCAACTCAAATTTGTCATATCCCCAAACACACCTGTTTCACCACAAAATTAATTTTCTTCCCATATTTCTTACTTTGTTTAACACCATTGACCAAGAGGCAACTCCATAAAGGTATCACAGTCCCCCGTGACATACTCTTTTTCACCACATACACCAAATAAGCTACGGATTCCAACTGTTCAATCCAACCCCTTCACTCCAATTCCTCTGCCTCAGGTTCAAAAAAGGCTCTCATCATTTGTCACTTGAATGCTAATTGATCTTTGGGACACAGATCTCTTTTGCCTTATCTCAAGTAATCCTCCCTGCAGATTGCTAACTTGAGCCTAAAGAGTAGAATCTGACCATGTCACTCCCCTGCTAAACAATCTTGGCCTGGTTTGATTAGTCTGGGGCTCCCCTCCAGCTATGGGGAGCCAGGTGCTCAGCTGGTGGCTTCGTCAGGCCTCGGTACCTTTGCATAAGTTCCCTTGCTTTCTTGGAATGTCTTTTCTGCCCTGCTTTATCTGGATAGTTCTTAGTCTTGCAGCTTAAATGTCAGTTATCTGGACAATCTTACAATCCTTCCCCTAAAAGACCCCTATGCCATGAGCCCTCCTCTGCCAGGTCGCTGATCCTATTGCATTGTAATACAGTGTTTATGAGTTCCTTTCCTTCAGCAAATGGTTAGTCTCTCAAAGTCATGGATAAGTGTCTCATACATAGTTGGTGCTCAGTAGGTTCTTATTAAATAAAGAAATGACTCTACTGACTAGGGGAGGAAGGAAAAGCAGTAGTGGACTTGAGACAGCTGTTTAGATTGTTCAGAAGTAAAGTCATTGTTACCATTTGTGTACACCCCCACCCTTGGGTGGGGAAATGAAGGATTAAGCAAATATTCTTATTAGGAAGGAGGGCTTCCATGTAGCTGGTTCTCAACAGATCTTCTTAACCTGAATGTAAGCACATGGAACGCCACATACTTTCAACAAGGGAGAACCTTTTTTTGACGACTGAGAGAGCTTGCTGTACTTTCATAGGACATGGAAACACTTGTTTCTCCAGGCCATCTGACATTATTGCCCAGGACTTCTGTCCTGGCTGTAGTGGGAAAGGCAAAGTTTGACTGTGGGGAACCACAAAACTCCCTTCAGGTGAAAATCAATCCTTTCTCTGAACTGTCCCAGTGATCTCTTTGGGAGAAGGAATTAGAACATCAGATCTTCAGATTCTCTTGCTAAATGTCTAATGGTAAATATCAAAACCATTTGGCTTATAGGCACACTAATGCCTAAGAAGACCACATCCTAACTCATGGACTCTCTGCATATGCGACCTTATTTGGCAAAAGGGACTTTGCAGATGAGATTATGCAAAGGACTTCAAATGAGGAGAGCAGGGTGGATAGTCTGGGTGGGTCCAGTATAATCACAAGGACCCCAGAGAGAGAAGGAAGGCCAGAGGGTCAGAGTCAGAGAAGGAGATGTGATGCCAGAAGCAGAGGTCAGAGTGCCATGGTCACAAGCCAAGGAGAGCGGCAGCCCCTAAAAGTGAGGAAAGGCAAGGGATGTGTTCTCTCTTAGAGCCTCCAGAAGGAGCACAGCTCTGCTGACACCCTGATTTGCAGCTCTGAAGGACTTCTGCCTTCCAGAGCTGTAACAGTGAAATCTGTGTGGTTTTAAGCCACTAAATTTGTGGTAATTTCAACAAAAGCAAATGAGTACACTCAAATTAAATCCTCATAATCGGAGGCCAGTTTATTTGACTTTAATTGATGATGTTTACAATGATAACATCTGAGGAAAGAGATCTGTTGGGCTGAAACTTAAGGGAAAGAAAGAAGAGAGCTACCACTTACTGAGGATCCATTATTTACTGATCATTTGAAGTATCTTTTGTTTTCATACTCAATCCTCACAACTATGAGATCGATTAAAGTACCCCCATGTTACAGACGAAGGAATTGAGGCTGAGGAAGGGTCGGACGCTTACTCAACATTCAGATTAGGCAAGCTGAGAGAGGTGAGGCACTTGCACAATTATTCTAGAAACAGTCATTACAACAGCCACAGCAGAAAACAGTTCTGTCTTCCTGCAAGCCAGATTCCAGAGCCTGCTGCCTTCCAGATGCCAGGCTTATCTGATGGATATTAGGACTTAGTGGAATGCTCGACACTGAGTTCCACTCAGCCAAGGGCATCATGAGGGTTTACACTGAAGATACAGGCCCTAGACAGTGCTCCCAAAGTGTGGTCATGGACCGTCTGCATCGAAACCTCATGGGTGTCTGTGAAAACTGGTTGCCGGGTTTCAGCCCCAAGGTTACTAAATCAGAGTGTGTGGGGTGGAGGATGGGAATCTGCAGTTGAGCAAGCTCCCTGGGAAATGTTGGTTCGAATAAAGCTTGAGGGTTTTTTTTTAGGTAAAAAACTGGGGTCTTGAAAAGAGATAGTTGATTTACCAGAAACTTTTACAACAACCAGCCCATGAATAAAAAATACTTGCTTGCAAAATAGCCTGGAAACTAGCTTTTGTTCTTAATACATCTGCTTGGCTTTGATCTTAGGGTTAGATGATCATATATAGACCTAATTATATATGTTGGATACAGGTGAGAGTGGAGGCAAGGGAGAGGGAAGGAAGAGAAAGGAGAGGATTATTCATGGAGCAGGCATATCTTTTGACGCCTCCTATTTCTGATGAGAAAAGAAAAGGAGTCCCTCTCAGGCCACTCTGGGGCCCAGGCTTATATTATGCAATACTTAGGGGATTCAGCTGTAGCCTTTCCTTCCTCCCACGTCTCTCAGCTCCTCAGGCCTCATCTGAGATCAAAAACTGATTGGCAATCCAGGCTGACATTTTTCCTCCAATAAAGGTTGAGAGTTAATGAAAGCCTAATTCTGCTCCCTGGCCAAGAGACCAAATGCTAAGAACCGCCCTCTGGTGAGTCCTAAAGGATCAACAGCAGACATGTGTAAAAGGTGGGTGTCCAAGTGCTGACCATTACCACTATATCCCCACATCAGGACAGGGGTATGGTCATCCTATGCTTGGGAACCAAGGAACATGCGTGAAGCTAAATACTATGCAGAATCTGCCACCACCACCTGCTCATTTCCTCAAACTCCACAGATCATGGTTTTTTTTTTTGTTTTGTTTTGTTTTGTTTTGTTTTTGAGACAGAGTCTTGCTGTAGCCTAGGATAGAGTGTAGTAGCATGATCTCGGCTCACCGCAACCTCTACCTTCCAGGTTTAAGTGATTTTCCTCCCTCAGCCTCCCGAGCTGGGATTACAGGTGCCTGCCACCACACCCAGCTGATTTTTGTATTATTAGTAGAGATGGGGTTTCACCATGTTGGCCAGGCTGGTCTTGAACCGCTGACCTCAACCACCCATCTCGGCCTCCCAAAGTGCTGGGATTACAGGTGTGAGCCACCACGCCCGGTCACTTTTTTTTTTTTTTTTTTTTGTAATCATTACTAATGCGTCCACTCATAAACTCTTCCGGACCAGACAGAAGGATTTATGGATTTTGAAAAGAAGATTCTCTGCAAGAGCCTCCCTTTGAACCTAGCAACCAGCATTCTCGTTCCTACCACGTCCCCCTCACAGTTTTCATATTCAGATTACGACAAGAAGGCTCCCTGGAATACAGGCCAAAGCCTCGCAGCTGTGTACCCTGCAAGAGAAAAGCAAGGGCTTCACATTACTGAGGAAAGAGAGGCTCCAGAGAGCTGTGTGAGCCATCTGAGGCCACACGGTTGGTGGTCTGAGAGTGCTTCCTGGAGCTTCCTTCTTGGTTAAGCTATTTGGCCACTGAGCTCTGGCCTTGCCTGCCACTTAAAGCTATTACCTAACCAGAGAAAAAGGCATTTCTCTAGAAATGCAATATGCACTCACTCCTATGGGTTTAGCAGCCAACTTTTCACTTAAATTATTTAGCATTTTCTTTTTGTCTGCTTATGACGCTCTCCCAGTGTGGAGCCAGGTGAACTCTGAGAGCCTTGTCCCAGCCACAGTCCTCCCTCTGGCCAGCAATGAAGTCCACAGTAAAAAATAATGATAAATGCACATAGCAGATCTGTTCTTTCTAGTAATCATAGATGCATTTGCAGCTCTCATCAAATTCCAGTATGGACTGAGAAACACTATTTCAAATGCTGGGCCATGAACGTCATGGCAACACCCTCCAGCATCCTGAAAACAACCAATAGCAAACACAGCTTAAATTGTCTCTTTGGGAAATAGCCATGAAGTTGGGGGGCACATGTAAAATTTCTCTGAGTCCCGGCAGGCTGATTCCCAAGACATTTGTCTCTATTCCCTGATTCTCTTGAATGGCTTTATCCCTTTCTTTTTCTCCCTAGCGTGTAAAGGAAAAGAAGAAGGATTTACAGCATCAGCAATTTATCTGCAATAAAAAATGAAACCTATTTTAATGCATTAATAGTGAAAGAGGCTGAAACATGCCATAAATATCAAATTACACAAGTTGAATATTTCAGACGAATAACAAGTGAATGACAGAGGCCACAGTGACCACAGAGTGATCCAATCTTTATTTCTCCATCAAGTTAGTGTAATAATCATTACTGTTTGTTGAGCCAGCCACTGTGCTAGGCATTTTGCCCAACACTGTATGTCTATCATTTCATTTCAGACTCCCAACAACCCTAACACGTGGATGGGATTAATATTCCCATTTTACAAATGAAGAAACTGAGACTCAGAGAGGTTAAGTGATCCGCCCAAGATCCAAGGAGGCCAGGGCTCAAAACTAGGCTCTACTTTCAGGAGACTTGCCTGTCCCTTCCCCTCTTTCCTTGTGACCTTGCATTATCAATGAATAGGTATGTTAAATTTCTCAGAGCTCATGGATCTACCCTTCCTGAGGGCTTCACATGCAGATCTTCCTGGCACAGAATCACAGAATGCAGAACACAGATTTCTTTCAGAGTTAGCTATCAGCAGAGATTTCTGCAGCTTGATCCCATTTATGTATGTGCCAAGAAGAGAACCTGTGATTTTCTGAAGACTCAACAGCAAGATAGATGCCCTAGGAGAAGGGGTAGACTTGCCAATTTGAAATAGCTGCGAGTTGTGCAGCTCAAAATTATACCCTATAAAAAATGAGCAAACTGGCCATTAGGAGAAAGTTTTAGGAACAATAACCCTTCCAGGCTGGGGAGAGAAAAACATACAAACCGAAGTTCCTGTGATCGAGACTGTAATTCTTCCCCAGCGATGCCTTCGTAAGCATCATGGTTTATCCAAATGGACAAGAACCAAACCCTCGCTGCATCCATCGATTCTTACAGCTAATTCTTTAAAAGAGAAAGTTGCAGGAGGTCAATAAATCAGTGGTGCACCTGGGTTCTGTGGAAACAGGCGCCACAGAAATGCTCCAATAAGAGATAAGGAAGAGGTGGAGAGGAATTTGGAAGATGGTTTGTCTTCAGGGAGACACCATGAATCATTTACTTCTCGGCCAACTTACTTAGAGTGTACAGCTGATGGCAGTTTGTTGGCATGTCCCTTTGTAAAAGAACAGGACCCACTGCTAAGAAGGAAGTACAAAAGGGCTCACTGGAGACAGCAGCAGCCTACACCAGACCCAAGATCGCTGAGGCAGATATTATCTTGAAAAGGCTGCCTCCTTAGAAGGTGAGCACCTTCTTTGAGTACGCAGCCTCCCTACCAAGGCTTCCCTGAAATTGAGAAAGACGATTCTAAGGTAGGCTAGTCAGCTGGTCCATAAAGGGTCCCCTGTGCATCCCAGCCCCAATTTGGGTCTGGTTCCACAGTGGACTGTGAGGTCATCCAGGAGCGCCAGGCCTTGGTCGCCACCTCCACCACCGCCACCCCACACATTTTGCAATCAGGATTTCATAGAGACACAGATTACTATGTTCTTTCAGTCCAGTACATCTTAGTGTACAAGCTTTGGGGCTAGACTGTCAGGGTTCAGATTCTGTCTCTGTCACTTACACTTACATGCCCTTGGCAGAATATTTAACCTCTCTTTGCTTCAGTTTTCTCATTTATGAAATGAAGGTATTATTATTTACCCATGGGACTGTGAAAATTCATGAGAGGAGTGTAAACTTGTAACATAGTGTCTAGAACATAGATTTCATTCCATAAATGACAGTCATTCTTCTTCCAATTGTTAGTTTTACCCATTTAAATTACCATGTGTCCTAATCTAATGTGTTTCAGGTACTCTCTTTTTGTTTCTTCTCCTTAGAATAAAATGCTAGAAAGAGTTAGGTCCTTGGCCAAAAACTTGATCTGTCTTTAAACATAAAAATCAGGAAACCAGTTGAATAAACTAGATGCTTATGCACCCCTCAAATTCAGATTAATTCCTAATGCCCCATGTGATGATATTTGGAGGTGGAAACTTTGGAAGGCGATTAGGTCATGAACTTGGAGTCCTCATGAATGGGATTAGTGTTCTTATAAAGAGAACTCAAGAGAGGTCCCTCTCCATGTCAGGACACAGAGGGACTACAACTGTCTATAACCCAGGAAGAGGGCCCTCACTAGACACCCATCTAACAGCACTTTGATTTTCAACTTATCAGCCTCCAGAACTGTGAGAAATAAAATGTATGTTATGGATAAGCCACGCAGTCTGTAGTATTTTGTAATAGCAGCCCAAGCAGACTAAGACACCAGGTTTAGATTCTGCTTGTAACTTACGACGTGACTTCCCTTTGCCAAGCTGCTTGTCTGTTAAATGGGCATAACAACTTTCCTATCTTCCTGGGCTATCCTGAGGACAAAATAAAAACACAGATCTAAAACACTTTGCAAATTCAAAAGTTATATACAACTAAGAGGCGTCTTTGTTTCTCCATCAACTTTTATCTCCCTGTGGCTCACCCAACTTCAGCTTACCCCACCAAATCCTGCCTCCAGGACCTCACTCTGTTATTTGCTCTTGTGCTTATCTTTTTGTTTTTGCTATTTGTTCCTCAGTGTTTCTTCTTCCAGACAAGTCATGACTTGGGGCTCTTGCTGCTTCCAATTACCTAGGAAAACATCTCCGCTTTTCAGCGAGCATGATGGCTGGAGCACTGATATGTCAGTTAGATTAGTGAGGTGCCCTCCAGAGGGAAACCTGAAAGTTCTTACCATTTCTGGTTTACACATAGCTCACTTTCTAAATGCAGTGTGGCTCCATGTTCAGCCATCTCCTTGGATGTGAAGGGCTCAAAGGCTCCTCAGGCAGGGAACTGAGCATCACTGAGTCACAGTCCCCGTGTCCCATGCATCCTCAAGAGGACCAACTCATGCACCTTGAATGCCCTGGACTTTCTCAAAGGCTCCTGTCCTGATTCTTGCATTGTAACAATGTCTGAATTACTGTTTGCCGTTCACTGTAAGCCAGGGTTCTGCACGAACTCAGTACTCAGCACTTGTGTTCCTTCTTATGATCCTGCATGGAATATAGAGCATATGTGGAGTGCGGATGGTGAAAGATGGTAAAGATAGCAGGGTACAGAGAAGAGGTGGAAGCCGTGAAGAGCAGGTGAGGTTAGAAAAGTTATCAGTGTGCTGTTTGGATCCTTGAGCTGAAATCCCAAGCAAAGAGTCTGTCCCCATATCTGCAAACAACCCTCTGCTAAGAATTAACTTCAATTTTCACCAAGTTGGCAACTTACTCCTTTTTGCAAGGGGTTGCTGAGCATGGTGTATAAGTAGCTAAGCAGGAAGTAGAAGGGCATCTTCTCTTTTCTACCCAGCCTCAAGATAAAAAGCAGATGAGAGGGCACTGCCCCTTCCCATTTATAAGGCAGCTGCCACCAAAGCAAAATATACTCCCTCCTCTCCCTTCCAAACTAAACCGTAGCGTGTCAAACAGATGAAGAAGAAGAAAAGTGGCAATTTTCCTTTCTGTTAATAAATTGCTCTGGCCTAAAAAACATTAATCAATCTCTTTCCAAAGCACACACACTTCTCCATATTCTGCTATTTCCCTGGCCTTGAGAAGAAAGTTACTTTCAGTCCCCTTTAAATTGTCAAGACTAGTGGGGGCAGTCACAAGGGGGGAGTGGGGAGCTCCCTAAATCACAGTGATTATAATGGAACCCTGCTGTGTTTCCATAGAAACATAAAGAGTATATTCTTCCCTGAATGTAGATGGTGGGGAGGGGTGAGGAACGATGCCGCTGGTAAGGTGTGCAGCTACTGAAGAGCTGAAGGTGGAAGCGGGAAGGCAAAGGACCTAGTAAAGAAAAGTGGAATGGGCCGAGACCGTGCTCCGTGTGCAGTGACTTCACCTGTGACTGTGCCCCATCTGCACAGCCAGCCAGCGAGGTAGCTAGTGTAACTCCCAAGTTCAACTGAGCTGTGGAAAGAGAAGAAACTTGCCCAGGGTGACCCAGTCAGGAAGTGCTGTAGCATCCATTCAAACCAAGAGTGTTCACCTCTGGGGCCTCACTCCACTCTCTATATTGGGCTGTGCTTCAAGTTGTGACAGTGAGACAAAGTTTCCATTTCCTCGTCTTTTCTACCCAGGCCTGCCAGTTCTATACACATTCTGGAATCACCCAGGGCATTAATATCATTCTTTTTCAGATGGGGACTCACTCTGTCACCCAGGCTGGAGTGCAGTGGTGCACTCATAGCTAATTGTAGCCCCAATTTCCTGGGCTCAAGTGATCCTCTCACTTCAACCTCCCCAGTAGCTGGGACCAGAGGTGCACATTACCACACATGGCTAACTTTTTCTTTTTTGTGGAGACGGAATCTCTCTACGTTGCCCAGGTTGGTCTCAAACTCCTGACCTCAAGTAATCCTCCCACCTGGGCCTTCCAAAGTGCTGGGATTACAGGTGTGAGCCACTGCACCTGGCCTATTTTTCTTAAGCAGGTATTAGGACGCTTGTAAATCTTGTCAAACTCAGGTGGTTTGTTGTCGTTGTTTGTTTATTTGAATTATGAAGTCAGAGACACTTTACATATAAGGGGAGGAAGGCAGCTGGTGCATGTGTGTGTTTACATAATTTAGTAGAAGCATATGGGTGAAAAATTGTAAAGTAGGAGGAGTTGAGAGAAATAAGAAGTATCTTTTGAAAGCAATTGTTATTTAATCACCTACCTCAAACACTTTAGTATTCACAACTGTCTAACTTACTGTAGTGTTCCTGGAACCTGGTACAGTGTCAGGCTAAGAGCAGGATGGACTGATGATGGATGGAATGTTTTGTACCGGAAAATCATAGACTCGTAAAATCCCAGAGCGGGTACCCACTCTCTTTGGTTCCATCTGGTACTCTATGGTGAAGATTGTTTTTCTGCCACAGTAGGGAGAGCAGGGCTATTTCAGGAGCTAGGAGCATTGTGAATACAGACGTTCCCTATCTGTGAACTATGTGTGTTCCCAGTGCTAGACGAGTGAGAATCAGAGCTTGCAACTCACCATTTTAAAGACCTTCCTTGCTGCAATGCAGAGGTTGCATAGGCTCTTGATCCATTTCCTTAGATTTCCACTGAGGAGAATGAGGTGCAGGTAGTGCAGACAGAAACCCACTCCACCCCACCCCAGAGAAACAAGGGTAGAGTATTGTCTTGTTGTGATTATATATGTGTGTGTGTGTGTGTGTGTGTTCTATGTGTGTGTGAGGGATGGATAGAGAAATAGATGAAAGAGAGAGAGAGATAATAGATGATGGATAGATGCTAGATAGATAGATGATAGATGGGTAGATGCTAGATAATGATAGATGATAATGATAGATGATAGATAGGTGATAAATACATGATTAATAGATGATAATAACAATCAATAGATGATAGGTGATACATAGATGATTGATAGACAGATAGACAGACAGATAGATAGATAGATAGATAGATAGATAGATAGATAGATAGGTTTTCATCCATGGTTCCTGGCTCATAACTCCCATAGCCCTTGTTAACAATCTTTTGTTATAATGTTGGGTGAGTTAGGCCTCAGGAGCAGGCATCAGGAAACAGAATCTCTCTCTCTCTCTCTGACCTTCTCCTGTCCTCCTGTCACCTGCCTAAGGCAAGACTCTAATCTGATTATGGGTCAAGAGACTCTGATTCCAGAGTGGGTCCTTCCCACTCCCTAGAGGAAAGAGTGCTACACAGGAGGCTGAAGCCCCCACACTTTGCCCCATGCATCCCTTGTCTGTATCCTTTGCAATATCCTTTATGATACACCAGTAAGTGTTTCCCTGATTTCTGTGAGCCACTCTAGCAAATTAATCAAACTCAAAGAGGAGGTTTTGGAAACCCCAACTTGGAGCAAGTCAGTCAGAAGTTCCAGGGGCCCGGACTTGTAAGTGAGGGGAACAAGGGGGATGTCTTGTGGGACTGAGCCCCTAGTCTGTGGAATCTGGTGTTATCTCTGGGTAGATAGTGCTGGAACTGAATTGGAAGATACCCAGTTGGTAGCCGCTGCTTGGTAGTGGGGAGAAAGTCCCACACATTTGGTCATAGAAGTCTTCTTCTGTGTTGATGATTCTTGTTGTGGTGTGAGAGCAGAGAAAAAACACGGTTTGAGAGCTTTTCCTGAAATAGAGACTCCTGAAATAGAGAGTCAGTATGTGAGTCTGTAGATGCCTCTGCCCACTGGCCTGGCAAATCCTGAGCTTTGGCTAGAAGGTCTCTTAAAAGCTACTGACACCAGAATTAACTGAGGACAAAGAGTCACTGGATTAGCAGTGACAGGAGGCCAGAGAGATTGTCTGCATACCATTGCTTCCTCAGCAGCCAGAACAGGGCCTGCCACAGAGAAGATGCTCATTTGTCAAATGACTGGCTGAATATTTGGTGCCTACTCCGTGCGGTGTATTGTACATGCACATAGAATTTAAGCTTCACTGAGATCCTTTGCATATGTACTACTTATTTTGCAAATGAGGACACAGCGGACTGAAAGTGGGAAATGACTTCCCCAAGATCTCACAGTTAAATTGTGGAGCTTTGCTTTAAAAAACACAGCCTGGGTTTCGCCCATTATATAGATCATCCAGCCAGGATTGTGGCCCCATAGAGGGCCAGGGAGAACAGAAAGAGAAGGGATGTAAGTGGAGGATAAGAAAACCTGGAAGAAAAACATAGCAACAAAAAAATCAGACATCCTTACCTAGCGCTCCTTTAGAACTAACACCTTATCAGTCTGGCTACAAAACGGGCTCCCTCGCCCCTCTGACTCTTCAGCCCTGCCTTTTCCACCTCAGAATGCTAGGGGCAAGGCATCCTTTGGGGCTTCATTTTTCATGCATGGCAACGGCGGCAACATGCCTTTGCAGCAACACTAACTGGGGTCCCCAGCCCTGGGAGGTGACATGGGGACAGTAAGCAAGGGCAGATGTCCCTTTAATGATCACTGTTTTTCAGCACTTGCAGGGTATAAAGGCACTGGCCAGTCATGCCACTTCACAAACCAACATGGGGTCTTTGGTCTTTCAGATGCAACATTTCATTCTCCTCCTGGCTAAACAAGGAGAATGCACTGTTTTCATGATCACATTTCCTCTATTTTCTACCCTCCCATGCTAGCTCCTTATCCTTGCGCCTTCTGAGACCCCTGATATGAAACCAGGTGACAAACACATCGAAAAGCTTAAGAGCCTTCTCATAAGTATCTTGGCACTGAAAACTCTTCTGTAAGTAAATCCTCCTTATGGAGGAAAGTGGACAATTAAGGACAGAAGGAACCCATGCTCAGCCCACAGGGATGTCTAAGAGGATTTGTTCTTTCTAGCCCAGCTCTCTGGGTTCTGGGGAGGGTTAGCCAGAGTGAGGAAGTAGGCTGAGAGCCCCTGAGGCCTGCTGGCCTGACTCCCAGACATGCAGAGGCCACAGACAGCATCAGCACCCACTCCCCACAGGCCAGGCTTCTGCTCAAATCCTACCTCCCCTGACCTCAGAGACCCCTGGTCTGCGACAGTTTCACGTTTACTTAGCAGATGTTTATGATAATCAGCACAGGACAATGAGTCTGTATGTTAATGACACCAAAACACACAAGTAAAATAGCCTACAAGAACAACAACAAAAAAGAGGTTGGGAAATGTCCACCCATCAATAGAGGAATATTTAAATACATCATATTGAGGAATACTACAAGGCAGTCTTATGAAAACCTCTCCAAGATACATCTTTAGGTTGGGATGCAGTTCAAGGAGCAAGGCGTAATATATTGGTAGGAATAATGTTAATGATGATGATGATAGCTGTCATAGGAGCTAACACAGACGGAGGACTTAGTGCATGCCAAGCACTACTCTTAGCACTTTGTTTATATTATCTCAGTTTACACACGTTATTTCCAAAGAGATAGATATTAGCATTACCTCCATTTTACAGATGATGAAACTGAGCTGCAGTTTTCTCGTACGTTCCTCTGTATTACCTAAATCTTTTAATAATGAGACAGTTTTCATGCATAACACATGCAACAAAAACCATTAATGATTAAGAAAGAAACTGGAGCCATTATTTACAGAACACTTGCCATCAGGCTGCCATGCTATGTGTCTCACTGACACTTAATAACATCCCTGTGAGGAAGGCATTACGGGTTCCAATTCAATCAATGAAGAACTAGAGGTTCAGAGAGGTGGCATCATTTTCCCAAGGTCAAGCAGCCAGTAGGTACCTAAGGATCTGGAATTTGATCCCAAAACTCATGGTCTTCCAGGTTAGTTAGGGCTGAGTGATGCTAAATCAGCCTGTGCTTACTCAAATTTACTTTCCTTCCTTCCTCTCTGTGTTTTTCAGTGTAGAGTATGATTTCCGGCAGCAGGAAGGCAGGTTCCACGAAGTTCTACAGAGTCTGGAGGAAGCAGAGCCAGTTGAAGAGGCATCGCCTCCACCAAAGTCCCCAGCAGAACCCCCAGTCCCGGAAAAGCAGGACTTAAGGCGGAAAACCAAGAAGGTGAAAAAGAAATGCTTCTGGTGGATCTGAGCTGGTTGGGACCATCCCCCAGGCCCCTGCTTACTTCCCTGAGATGGGAAATCCACTGCACTTAAGGCCTACCCTGCTTCTTTGCAAAGTCTTTGGGCTGTGAGCCCCTTGGCCTGTGAAACAGAAGAGTCTTGGAGCTGATGTAGCCACTGCTGGACATCTGACCACCATCCTTAACCTGGGTGTGTGCCACTGCTTGCTGAGAGCTTCACAGACACTAGAGTGACCACTTGCCAAGTTCCCTGTCCACTCGGCCAGATCTCATGCTGAGTTGCAAGTCCAGAATCCCACCATGAGCAAAACCCTCCACTACACATTTCAACACCTCCACGATGCCAATAAGTACTTTCTTCCCATCCTGGGTTCATCAACCCAAAAGAAAAAAAAGTGTTGTGCAGAGCCAGAAGATAGATAGAGGGAGGTTATAAGTTATTAGCAGGTACCCTAGAAAAAATGAGATAAACTGGCAGTTTTCTAAGATATCAGCATACATAAGCACAAGAAAAGTGGGCAGGGCATAAAATGTAAGATCACCCTGGTGTGTTGGGTTGTTTTCCATTTTAATTAGCCCCTTGATCCCAAATCATGCATCTGTCATCTCATGCTGTGAGCGCCGTTCTGCCTATGGCAGAGTCAGGGGACCCCAGGGTTTAAGGGACTTGATGTGGCCGTGCTGGACAACTGTAATTCAAAGAGGATTTCAGCAGTTGTAGCTGCTCCAGGGCCCACCATAAACCATCATGCTTCTGGGGCCTGAGACCACCTGGCAAATGGGTAGAATCTGTTTTCGATGTGAACTTTAAGACTCCACAGTTTACTTACCTGCAACATTTAAAATCATGAGATCCAGCAGCCTGTCCATCAATTACATCTTATGAGTAACATAAATAAGGCTAAGATAAAACACAACACTGTTCTCACCCCTTCATCCCAGAATCAGCCATGTAGATAGGTTCCAACATGTACTAATCGACACAGTCTCCCTTCCTGGTGATCAGGCCATGGTCACCTGATTGATAAAGCAGCAGGACTGGGAACGAGGATATAGTTTTTCCAATTTAGTTTTAAATATCTTTCTATCCCAAAGTCTGAGTTCTTCGAAGTCTGGCTCATTCTTTTGACAAGACCTACATACATATGGATCCAGTCAAACTTGCATGGCTGAACAAACAACTAAAGTAATATAATTAAGTAATTGCTACATACTCTTGGGAATGAGGGGTAGGATGGATAGCCTCAGATTCCTTCTGGTTGAATTAAATTCTCTATCAGCCGGTAGTGAGATTGACACTGCCAGAAAGCGAGCCTAAAACTAAACATACATTAAGCGAAGAAGGTATTTTGTAATCCCCTTTGCTGAAGACCCAGTGTCTAAGCCAGAATCTTTGCAGAGCACAGCATCCTGTGTGTTCATGGGATGTACATACCCCACCACAAATTGAGACTAATTGAGCAAACCACTCTGACAGTTTCACCTTCCCCTGTCACAGCGATGCAGTGCACAAAGCTATTTCAGTGAGAATGAAAGGGAAATTTGGCAAGAAATCTCAGCTTGCACTATTTAAGTCTTGGAATGTCATTCAAGATGTTCTTGTTCTGTTTCTAGTATAATGTTTAAGCCCACAGAATGAGACCGGAATATACAATGTCATGCTAGAATTAAGATAAATACACTTGTCATACTTAAGAAGCCACGTTTCAATAAGATAGGCTACCACTGGCTAAAAGCCACAGATTTATCTTTCTGTATCCATACGATCAACTCTCAGTTGGCCCCAGTATTGGAAAAGAACAGAACAGAGGATAATCCAATAAAGTGAAATCATTTGGGATCTCTTATGTAATTTTATCTTGTAGTAGAGCTTCCATCTTAATTTGCTTTGCTTACGCTAATTTCATCTGAATTTATATTCTAGGGCATCGTGCTTGAATGTAAATAATCCTATTCCTAGAATTAAGAGACCCAAGCAACCAAGCAGTCTATCTCACTAACCTTTGGCAAATGGCTTAAATTTCCAGGGCCTATTTATCCAACCTTGAATAGAGATAAGAACATATGCTTTCCTACTTTATAAACTCTGAGCACGCTCCATAGTAATGTGAGCTGAGTGACTCAGAGCTGAGCTGGATCACTGGCCAAAGTTAGCCTGGCAAGATAAAGGATGTTTGAGGTACCTCACATAAAATTAATAAGCTCATGTGGTCATAGACATATTTCTAGTTGGGGCCCTCACATGAACCCTTCACTGAATTAAATAAAAGTGGGACTAGAAAATGTTGACATTTCTAGAAATACAACCAAACAAGGCTATACTGATTCTACACCAAAGCACAACACTGCATTGCTTGCGCCACTGACCTGAAACTGGAAAGGAGTTCTCTTCTGAAAATTTGATATTTAAAATCACTATGAGGAAACAGGATTCCAGAAACATTTTCCTGATGAACAAAAATGATCCTCTCTCTGTTTAAAACACCATACACATATATACCAAAACTGTATACTCCTTTATTCATGTGAAAATCACTGCTTCTTTGTAAAATATTATGTAACATCTACCATGATATTCTACAGAAATGCTGTACTTGGGGTTATCTGGTTTTCTGGAGAGAGATTAATTTAGCAAAAATTACTTTTATAAAATTGAAGGGAAAAAGACCAATATATCGACTTAAATTGCAGGAGTTTATGTAGCTGCTTTCTCTGTAGTTTAAAAAACAATGCATAAATGCATATTCACTATCCTTGGAACTTAATACCAGCTCATCTATAGAGCACCTTCTTAAAGACGATGTACTGCTGTAAGGTTTTGTAAGTTTCTAAACTGTTTTAAATGGGATATTATCTTTTGCAATAAACGTACATATTTTTTCTAGGTTTTAAGACTCCATTACTGGCTTGGGTTGATTTGGGTTATAAAATGTATACTTAAGAAGGATGCCTCAGTGGTCCTAGGGGCGAGTATGGCTTTCATTATCATTGCTTCCATATATTTCTAAGGGAAATAAATACAGAACAGATTCGGAACTTAGTGTCACAATGATCACATGAAGCCCCATGTGTCCCGTGAACAAGGGAGGCAGCATGGATCAATGGAGTTGCTCCCAACCTCATTCCCACGGATGCACATGCATGATTTGTATCATTTTGCTCAGACACCTGATCTCTAATTTATTCAGTACTTTTCTTTATTTCCCCCTTAATTTTTTTCCTTAAAAGCCAAATTTATATCACCAATGTGAAGAAAAACATCATGTCCTAAAAATAGAAGATGAAATAAAAATATATCTTATTAAATTCTTGCTAAACCCTGTTGCTATTGAGGCTGCTAAGCCTGAGACCAGCTCTGTTTGTTAGGACTGGATATTAGCAAATATTCAACACATACCGAAACCACATTCACACCAAGCCCATTTTCTATGTGACTAATCAGGATGTTTGAGAGAGAACTGAAAAGAAGACAACTTTCCTGTCATGTGATTCAGTATTCTTTTTCCTGCCTTCTCTATGAACCATCTAAAATCAGCTTGTTTACTGGAGAGTGACTCTCCCACTTTGGGAAACCCCAATTTACAGAAACAAAAACAAACCCTGGACACAGAATCGGAAGTCTCGGGTTTGACTGCATTCTGCTACCTTCTTCTTGCTGCATGACCTTGAGCAAGTTACTTAGTTTCTGTGAGCCTCTGATTCCTCTGACATACCCCCTGTCTCTGAAGAGTGCCTTGACAATTGACTAAGTGACAGCCCAGAGCATAATATAGGGTACATATCAGGCCAGGGACTCAACAAATGCATATTCAGTCATTTGTGGACGGAAGTAAATTGGGAGAGAGAAAGATACATCTGTGAAGCTGCAGTGGTTTTCAGAAACTGGTTTAAGATTTTCTTGGGGCAAGGGAAGAACATATCCTGGCCTTAGGATACCAGGGCTGGGCATGATGGCTCACACCTATAATACCAACACTTTGGGAGGACAAGGTGGGAAGATTGCTTGAGCTCAGGAGTTTAAGACCAACCTGGGCAATGTAGAGAGACTCCGTCTCTACAAAAAATAAAACATTAGCCAGGAGTGGTGGCTGGCACCTGTGGTCCCTGCTACTCCGGAGGCTGAGTCAGGAAGCTAACTAAAACCCAGGAGAGGGAGGCCTGCAGTGAGCTGTGATCACTCCACTGCACTCCAGCCTGGGTGACAGAGCAAGAGTCTGTAGCAAAAAAAAAAAAAAAAAAAAAAAAAAAAGGCACTACCAGAAACCATGACAATGAATGTTAAGTAATAAAGTCCTCTGTGATTCAGAAGAGCGCAAGGGCACATAAAATACAGCAGAGCACTCTGGGAATTAAAGACTCTTGTTGCATAGAATCAAATATCCTAGAGCTGAAAGAGACCTTAGGAGTCAGGTCCCTTCCATTTTAAGCATGAGTCAATTAAGGAAGGCTGGATGATTTGTCCCAGGCCTTAGAGCAATCCTGTGGGGAGGCAGGTGTTGGGAGCGCTGTGGTGGTGGGTGGAATGTGTGAGGGGCCAGGGCCATTCCAGGAAGCATGAGGCTAGACTTGAAACCTGTTCTTACCTTCATTAGCTGAGCTGAGTTCTCAATATAACCTTCACTTGAAAAGGCTCTCATTTTAAGCTGCTCAAGGCAACTTGCTGTATGCTAAAAATGTATTTCTTTTTATAAGTTCCAAGAAACAAAGATGTTTTATGATCACTACGCCCATCAAGCATTGCTTGCAAGAAAAAGTGCGGGGGACAAATCCTAATCCAACATTGCCAGCATTTGGCACAAACCACGTTTGACCGGTTTAATGAACATAATCCCATTTTTGAGTACGTTCACCTCAACTTCCTCCCCATCTTCTTTTAACCGGTTTGCAGCCTAAATTTCTACGGACCACATCATACCACCCCTACTCCTGAGGTTTTTGCAAATGTCTAATTTCTCTCTGCCTCCTACAGAACTCTCAGCCCATAAAGAGCAGGGATGCATGCGTTGGCAACACACGGAGTTTGGTTCTCTCGTTGCCAGACTAAGCCAAGTTCTCAGGTAAGCGTGCCTCTCCACTGTGGGCATCCTGTTCTAAACCCACTTTGTTTCTCAACGGGCCTCTGCAGGCACCTCGCCAATGGGTCTCCCCATGTGTACTGTCTCTCTTCTTTTACGCTTATTTTTAAAATATGTTCTGAAACAGGGTCTCACTCTGCCACCCAGGCTGGAGTGCAGTGGCACTATCATAGCTCACTGCATCCTCAAACTCCTAGAGTCAAGCAATCCTTTCACCTCAGCCTCCCCAGTAACTGGAATTATAGGTTCTTACCACCACAACCCGGTAATTTTTTTTTAAATAATTGTTTTCTGTAAAGACTGAGTCTTGCTATGTTGCCCAAGCTGGTCTCAAACTTCTGGGCTCAAACAATCCTCCTACCTCAACCTCCCAAAGTGCTGGGATTACAGGTGCATGCCACCACATCCAGCCCCTCTCTCACTTCTTAAGTATCTGCTCCACATAGTAGCCAAAACAATCATTGCAAAATTTGGATGGGAGTAAGGTTACACTCTGACTTAGAACCATTCAGTGGCTTTCTGATCTAATTAGGAAGTAAGACCAAGTCTGTTGCTATGGACCAAAGCCCTGAACAACCTACCCTGCCTCTCCTGTAAACTCCCACCACAGTCCATTTCAGTGTTTATCCTCTAGTCTCAGTGATCCTTCTTGGACCCACAGTGCCTTCAGTCCCTAAAGGCTCCTGCTCTTCCTGCCTGCAATACTTCCCCCACCTACACCACCCTCCCTGCCCAGCCTGCAGCTCTGCTGGAGTTTCCCAGGTCATACCTCCCATGACTACCACCAATTCAGACCAGACCACGCCAAATACCCCTCCTTAGACATTTGCCTGGCACAAGGGACCTTGTCATCAAAGACCTTGGCACAGTTGTTCTTGTACATATATCTCTGCCATTCTTTGATCAAGGTATCTCTCTATCTAGCCTGTAGTCCTCCTAAGGATGGAACCTTACTTATTCTTGCTTGCCTTTGTATCTCCAGCATGTACCACAATGAAGTTGAAATATTTGTTGCAGAAATAATGAGTAAATTGGATTCAGTGGGAAGACACTAAAAATTAATCCTCAGTTTATCCCTTGTCCTTCAGTCCCCATATTGGGATGGTACCCTTAGTGGGTATGGTCCCTAATGGTATATGGTATAAATCCATACATAAAGAAACAATTCTCTCTATGCTCATTCTGCTTTCCACCAAAACCAAAAGGATCTTCAGAAGCTTAACACTTAACAAATATAAAACCAACATACATAGACTTAAACAGAATACGTATCTTTTAAATTAAGAGTTTCTGCATTCAAGTTATTTCATAGTATATTCCCAAAATGATTGCTGGATTATTTACTTCCTGGAACGAAATGACCTATTACTGTGGTTTTGGTTTATGTATGTATGATTTTTCTTTTTTTAGTTTTGTTCCCAGAACAAATAACCAGTCTTCCCCAAAGAGAAATTTAAGTCCTTGAGGAATAGAAAACAGCAACTTGGAAACAGCAATTTTTCTACCTCCTCACCATCACGCCCTAGTCTCAGCTCTTTGCAGAAATTAGGGCCTGCAACTGGTAATGTGCCCAAGGCTTCTAACTCTCCTGAGGTCTGCATGGCATTCAGGACCCAGGAATAAGAAGACACTAATGTTTGCTCCCAGTACCCCTCCCCCTGCCAAGACCTATTGATGGCCCAATTTAACATTGTTTCAGAATAAACTGTCATCATAATTAAATCCCAATGCATTTTGCACATTTTACCAAGATACCGCCTTACCATATGAAAGAATACATGAGTTTTGAAATTAAAACAGATTGTTAACTATTTTTCCCTGTAATGTTTCTATTAAAGTGCTAGAATTTATTACATGTGAACTAGACCATTCCAGACAAAATGCAATTTCAAAGAGACAAAGTCTAACTAAAGGAACCTTTTGGGCAAAGCTTTTTGCCTTGGCTTAAACCACAACAAAAGTGAAAAGACAGTAAAATCACACCAAAAGATTATTTGCTCAGAAGCAAATAACAGCTTTATTATCATAAATGGCTTTCACAAATTCTTAGAATCCGTAAGTATGCTATATTAAATTTTACTCAAATGAAACCCATATATTTGCTCCTGACAAAAACCTTTATTTCTTAAATAATTAGCTAAACATGGTGACCTCTACTCCGTGCCTCACCTTGGTTTCCCAGGCAGCAGACACAGTGCTATGATACCCTGGTTATGCTGACAGAAAAGCCTTCTTGCTCATGAACAAAGGGCTGAGTCATGTTAATTGCTGAACTTGAGAGTGATTCACACAGTTCTTCCACTGAGCACACCAAGCCTGAAGGAACTCAATTCCACAGGCAGAAATCACGGATGGGTGATGGAGGTGAAGAGAAGTTACTTGCTATTGTCAATGTCTTTGGTGTGCTTTTTTGTTTTAAAATAAAAAACAATATACCTTCAGTAGTTGAGAGTCAGGGATCAAAGGAAGCAAAATCAAAGCCACACAAAGCATCAACATTCATAAACTCAGGCTGCTGACCTGGAGTGAGTTTCAAAGATTGAAGCTGTGCCTCATCTCCACTAATATGCACCCCTTGGGTCAAAAAATCTCTGATGAAACTCAGTCTGTAATCATTTTTTTCAGTAAAGAGTCATCAAGCTCCTTATCTCTGCCAGGCAAGCCGCCAAGGACACTGAAGAGAAAATGCAGTACAGATACCACCCCAGTCCCAAAGAGCTCAGGGGCCAGTGGGTAACTTCTGACAATAAACACGTGTCCTTTTCTGATTTGCCCCATGTGGATGTCACATTGCCTCTTTCTGAACCCATCCAAATGCTATCCTTGTATTCTGACATGGTTAGGCTTTGTGTCCCCACTCACATCTCATCTTGAGTTGTAATCCCCAGGTGTTGAGGGAGAGACCTGGTAAGAAGTGATCAGATCATGGGGGCAGTCACCCTCTCCCTGCCTCCGGCATTCTCGTGATAGTGAGATCTCAATAGATCTGATGGTTTTATAAGGGGCTCTTCACCCTTCACTCCTCACTCTTTGCTCTTTCTTATCTCTTGCTGCCATGTCAAGAAGGTCCTTGCTATCCCTTTGCCTTTTGTCATGATTGTAAGTTTCCTGAGGCCTCCCTGGCCATGTGGAACTGTGAGTTAATTAAACTTCTTTTCTTTATAAATTACCCAGCCTTGGGTATGTCTTTACAGCAGTGTGAAAACAGACTAATACGTATTCTTTTGTGACTCTTTCTCATTATCTTTCCCCTTTCCTACCATATGTTAAACTCCCTGAGAGTAAGAGCAGCTTTCCTCACCTTGTAATGTCCAAATCCAGGAAGTCTTGTTTAGTTTAATTGAAAGACTTCACCATCAGGAGCCCTTGTCTCTTCCACGTGGACCCCTGCACTGGTCTTCAAAGTCTATGTTCTCTTACCGTTTTCTACCCCCTCACAACTGCCTGGGGCCTCTCTCTAAGACATACATGTAGCAGTGTCATTCCCTGATGTTTATATCTCTAGTTGCATCCCACTACCATCCTAGAGAATAAAAATTCCTTCCCCTACAAATAAGGCTCCTTATAATCTAATGCCAACCTAGTGCTTATAGCCTAACTTCCTATTCTACTTCCCCCAGCCCCATCTCCTTGCCACTTTCTAAAAAGTCACAGGCTACTACCTATCGGTGATTTTGCACATGCTGTTCCCCCCAACCAGGGACACTATTCTATCATCTATCTACCACAGGAAATAATTTTAATTCAGGGAAAGAAAAGGAGAGTAGCATTATTACTACTGATAGTGATAATAAAAGCTCTAGTTTCTTAAAGTTACAATAAGCTATTACTAACGGCTTTGCTTGTATTATCTCATTTGTTCTTCAAAAAATTACCCCAGGGCATTTTATGATTACCCCCATTTTCTAGAAGAATAAATAGAGGCTTAGGGGGAGATAAGTAATCTGTCAGAGTCCACAGGTAGGAGGTGGTAAAGGCTGGAGTTCTTTCAAGGTCTGACAAACTTGGGAGCCTGGGCTCTTAACTCCGATGCCAGACAGCAAGTTGCAATTTAAATGTCACCTCCTCTCTGTAACTTTTTCTCATCATCCCCCGCCACTGCCGTGGAATTAGTCACTCCATCCTCCAAGTACCCACAGCATGTTGTGCAGGCTGCCACTTTTCATGTCATATCAACATTTCTTTTGTCAACCTCTCATGCTCATCTCCACCAGAGAGAAAGTCCTGGGGAGACAGAATTGTCATTTCCATCTCTGAAACTCTCCAAGGGCTTCTCAAGTTGCCTGAGGTTCTGTAAATCCATTTGTATATGTTTGTTGAATGAATTAGGAGACTATATGAAAATGAAGAATACATAATAATGACCAGCCTGGCCAACATGGTGAAACCCCATCTCTACTAAAAATATAAAAATTAGCAGGGTGTGGTGGTGGACACCTATAATCCTAGTTACTTGAGAGGCTGAGGCATGAGAATCCCTTGAACCTGAAAAACAGAGGTTGCAGTGAGCTGAAGTCATGCCACCGCACTCCAGCCTGCACAAGACAGTGAGGCTGTGTCTCAAAAAAAGTTTCAGTATATTTGACTGTCTCATTAATTCCTACTTTTAAAGAAATTGTATTAAAGTTATTTTTCCTGATGATAAAAGGAAAGCAAAATGATTTTTTTTAAAGTAAAACTCCCAATAAGAACACATGGACACAGGGAGGGGAGCATCACACACTGGGGTCTGTTGGGGGGAAATGGGGGAGGGACAGCAGGGGGTGGGGAGTTGAAGAAAGAGAGCATGGGAAGAAATGCGAGATATAGGGGATGGAGAGGAAGGCAGCAAATCACACTGCCATGTGTGTACCTATGCAACAATCTTGCATGTTCTTCACATGTACCCCAAAACCTAAAATGCAATTTTTTTTAAAAAAAAAGGCAAGCTCCAGAAATGTGCAAGTCATGTGTCCTTTAAGCAGAAGATACTAACACAATCTGAGCCTTAGAACATGTTCTGAGCTCTGGGAGATCAAGGCCCTCTGGTGAGGGGCCATATTTCTTTCCCCTCCTTGAACTTCAGTTTCCTCGATGACTTTATTGTTATTATTATTGCTGTCATTGTTGTTGTTGTTGCTTTATTCCTGCAACCCTCTGTCTGTATAGAATTCACCGAATAGTCTTGTGTTATTAAAAATCACCATAAATATCATTTAATGGCTGCAAAAATGCATCACTGCATGAATGTAGCATAAATCTAGAAAAATGGGTTCTGATTTTGAAGGATCATTGGACAGAATTGACTCCTTTGAGTCACATAAGGTCAGTACCCTGGACAGGGGTGATGGAGCTGAGATTTGCGGAGAGCCTATTTCATTAGCAATTGTTCCAACATGGTTTTCCCAGGGACAGTGTATTAGTCCATTTTCATACAGCTTAGAAAGACATACCTGAGACTGGACAATTTACAAAAGAAAGAGGTTTATTGGACTTACAGTTCCACTTGGCTGGGGAGGCCTCACAATCATGGCAGAATGTGAAAGTCACATCTGACATGGTGGTAGACAAGAGAGGAGAGCTTGTACAGGGAAACTCCCCTTTTTAAAGTCATCAGATTTCATGAGACTTATTCATTATTAGGAGAACAATACAGGAAAGACCTGCCTCCGTGATTCACTTACCTCCCACCAGGTCCTTCCCACAATACGTGGGAATTCAAGATGAGATCTGGGTGGGGACACAGCCAAACCATAGCAGGCATTGTCAGATCCTCAACAACACCCCCAGGGAAGGACATTCATGATGGGATTTCTCCTTCCAGTGTGGTTCCAGGCCTTCACAGGACACACAGGGTGTCTCACAGAGGCTTTCTTCATAGCCCAGCCATAGCGACAGCTGGATATTACTTCTCAAATCCAGAAAAGATCTCAAGACAGGGCTGTAAAACAGTTTGTAATCTTATTCCTGACATCTGTGTCAAAGTAGGGAGAAGACAGCCCACAAGGGGAATAGTAATAGCTATTAATTACCAAGGGCCTACTACATGTTAAGCCTTGTATGGTGAGCTTCACACGTTTTAATTGGGTCTTTATCACAAGCTTGGCAGGTAATGACCATTACTAGCCCAACTTTACAGAGAAGCAAAATGAGAATCTGCACTATGAAGAGACTTTCTAGGTGTGGAATGAGGAGGCCTCCTCCCTCCTTGAGGAAAGGAGGACACCGGCTCCCAGCCTGTCAACTCCTTTCAAGCAGCACAGCTTGTCCCCAATTCCATAGCACTTAGAAAGCAATGTCAGGGATAGAGGTACTTGCCAATGCCCAAATGGCAGATATGCTGTTTCTCAAGTTCTCCAAGAATAAGAAAAAGCTGGCCTCTCTTTCAGTGCCAGGAAACAGGACAAGAAATACAGTGGAGTCTTACCTTTAAGAACACACTTAAAATCACTTGTCCCAAATCTGATTTGTCTAGCTCCACTAACAGAAGCTGAAAGGCACCAAGATATCTGGAGGTAATTTTATTAGGATTTGATGACGGACTAGTCATTCTGTGTGACTGCATTTCCCAGCACTTGCTGAATAATTACAAAACTGTCTCTCTCTCTCTCTCTCTCTCTCTCTCTCTCTCTCTCTCTCTCTCTCTTTCTCTCTCTCTCTCGGTGCTGATAGCTGTAGTACCTGCGTGGCCAGTAATGTCCCCAGCTTGGCCAGCAGCCTCTCCAAGGCCTTCAGAAACATGAGGCATGTTGATATGGTTTTGCTGTCCCCACCTAAATCTCATCTCAAATTGTAATCCCCATAATCCCCAGTTGTTGAGGGAGGGACCTGGTGGGAGGTGATTGATCATGGGGGCTGTTCTCATGCTGGTGAGTGACTTCTCACAAGATCTGATGGTTTTATGAAGGGGTTCTTCTCCCTTCTCTCTCTCCTGCCACCATGTAAGATGTCCCTGCTTCCCTTTCCACCATGATTGTAAGTTTCCTGAGGCCTTCCCAGCCATGAGAAACTGTGAGTCAATTAAACCTCTTTCCTTTACAAATTACCCAATCTTGGGCAGTTCTTTATAGCAGTGTGAAAATGGATTAATATGCATGTGTAGTGAATCAAGTGAAACTTACATGGCAGCAACAGCAGCAGCAGCAGCAGCAGCAATGGCAGCAGTGACATCATCATCATCATTATCTAGGAGCACTCCCTACTCATATCATAGGTCTGCTCCATTGGACACAGCAGGGAGAATGCAGTAGCTATCTTAACAAATTGAACAACCTCATATTTCCTCCTAATTCTCATTTCTGCAGCAGCTAATCATGGGACAGAAGAAAGATTTGGAGAATGAAGCATGCTCTTTCATGCCCCAGCTCTCACATTTTAGTTTGCCTGAAAGAATTCTGCCACACAGAGCTAGTAAGACATTTGGGAATTTTATATTTTAAAAAATATTTACAGGAAAGACTGTCATGAAACAAAACTTTATTCACCTTATTTTTAAAATTGAACTTTGTAAAGTTTGTCATTAATTTTTTCCTTCAATTAGTTTGTTCTTTTCATTAATTCACTGCCATAGCTTGGACTGAGTACCTGCTACACACCATGCCCTGGATAGAAGGATGGATGGAAAGATAAAAGGACATGGTCCCTTCCCGCATGGTCTTACTTTACTGTGAAACATAGATAGGTAAAGAGAAAATTCCAATACATGTACAGTAGTAATGTTGTAACTGAAACGAGGACAAAGAACAACCAGAAAGACAGCCTAACACAATGACAAGAGTTTTGCAGACCACAAAAAGGGATAGGGCAAGAAATGCTCTTCCCACTTAAAATGCACCAAGACTTCCTCTCCACCCATTCAAGTTTTTCGTGACAATCAAGAACCAGTTCCAGTTCAGTGAGGTCTACACTGATAAATGACTTCTGTCCAGACATGCTACAGATCCTTTGAAAGTTGAGATATGAATCCATGTTTTGCATATATATTTTAGGCCTAGTGTGCCCTGGTGTCTGTTCACCAAAGTCCTTATTAAGGAAATGCTTCCCCTGCCAAAAAGCTTGCACACATCCCTATTACCACATTAAGCTGCAACCAAGCTTCCCCAAGCTCATGATGCCACCTTTTGGCTACAAACTATCATTTCAGGTCTCGTGTCTAATTTTTTCTACTATTTTCTTTCTTAACTTGATTCTCTCTCTCTGAGGAAGCTATGGATCCTAGCTTCCTCCTTCCCAGGCTTGCAATGCTGGGAAGGTGCTGGAGCCCTCTAACAGCCATTTCCTCTTTGAGAGGCGATACTAATTATTGCCAGCCTCACTGACTAAATTAGATAATGCCCTTAAAGTGCTTGGTACCATCTTGGTCACACAAATGCTCCATAAATGTGAACTGTTAATCCTAACAGCACATTCTGTGAAAGGGACTTTTCCGCTCCCCACTCCTGCTCTTTTTCCACTCAGGCCAGTTGTTCAGCAACAAGTCTTGCTCCTCCCTTATTCTCCAAGTCTAATCATAACATAAAGGTCACAGTAATAACTCTTGCATGTTGAGAAGATGATGGTTTGTGTGGAACTAAAAGTAGACAGTAGGCCGGGCGCGGTGGCTCACGCCTGTAATCCCAGCACTTTGGGAGGCCGAGGCGGGTGGATCATGAGGTGAAGAGATCGAGACCATCCTGGTCAACACAGTGAAACCCCGTCTCTAATAAAAATACAAAAAATTAGTTGGGCAAGGTGGCGGGTGCCTATAATCCCAGCTATTCAGGAGGCTGAGGCAGGAGAATTGCCTGAATCCAAGAGGCAGAGGTTGCTGTGAGCCGAGAACGCGCCATTGCACTCCAGCCTGGGTAACAAGAGCGAAACTCCGTCTCAAAAAAAAAAAAAAAAATAGACAATAAAAATCTTTCATTCACTTAGTAGGTGTGAATGTCAACAATCGTTGACATTGTCCTGAGGGCCAGGGACACTCCTACAAGATGCTCGTGGCTAGACTCAGGCTAGCAGCCTCGGTGGGAGGGAGGCATTTAGAGTTGAAAGGTCTTTAGGGACCAGGATGAACAGTGCCTGGAGATGAGCTAAAGACAGAAGGAGAAGGAGAAAGACACTTTGACTCCAGAACCTTTTGGAATCTCCATGCCAGCCTTGTCCTCTTCTGTTAAGCCTGCTATTTCATAAGTACCAACACTCACATAAACAAAACATTTTTTCTATGTTTATAGCTTTGTAGTTTAATTACCAGAATGTAGAAGATCAATCCTCAACATATCATTGTCATCACAAAACCACCAAAAATTCTGTGCCATTTTATATGTTTCTGAAAGTTGCCACATAGATCATCTCATTAGATTCCATGATCCAGGCAAGGTGGCAGCTGAGTTTAAGGTGCTTATCATTCTCCCTAAAATATTTGATTCCTAAAGAATAACCTTGGTTATTCATAGTATAGGACTGTATAATGTGCTATTTAAGGGGAGCAACTCCAAAACAGTACTCCCTGGGTTTGGATCCTAGTTCTTACACTAACAAGCTGTGTGGTTATAGGCAAGCTACATGACCCGTCTGTGTCCCAGTTATCTCAGATGTAAAATATGAGCACCTGATGCAGGTTAAGTAAGGTAAAACACATCAGGTGCTTAGCTATTTGCCTAGCATACAGGATACGTGCTCCATTAAATGATAGCTTTATTATAAATATTATTTTTCAAGAAGGTTCAGGGGCACTGAGTGAAGGCCAAGAGCTAACTAACCACTCCTGGCTGGGGACCATACATCCTCATGTCCTAGACTGTCCTCCCTCCTGCTTACCATGCACTGGGGCTGGGAGGAGTTTGTACTGTCCTGCTGTAGTCCATGGCTCAGTCTCTGGGCTCATGGTCTGGCTCAGAGTGATTACTTAGATAGGTCATTTCCAATTTGGTGTCCCAGGAGTGAAGAGTGAAGTCAGAGCTTTGAAGCCCATTCTCTGATGACACAGATGCCTTCCGGAGCCTCCAGCACTATTAAGAGGTGAAGCAGCAGAAGAGGGGGTGACCTCCAATTTCCTTTTTTTTTTTCTTTTTCAACAAACCACTCTGAATTTCTGGAGCTGGTATGGTGCCAAGCATTTACCTTTATTTAATCACTCAATAGACTCCTCTGTGAAAACCGGGGTAATTAGGCCCAAAATATATCACCCAGAGGCTTATTTTAAATACCCGAAATAAAGGCTAGATCCCAATTTCAACAAAATCACCACATTGTTTTCCTTCCAAGAAGTTCTGGTAGTGTTCAAGTTCCCTGGTTGATTCTCCCTATGGGATTGTTCATCCCCAGCACTAGGGTGGTGGAAGGCAGGGGACAGCCCCTTTAGAGCAGTCAGTAACAGGATGCATCAGCCAGGGAGGGTTCCTGGAACATGCCCTCACCATGTACAAACAAGCCTGGACATGTTTTCTCAAGCTGCTCCAAGACCTGTGAGACAGGACAGTATATTCCTGGAATGGAACTGAGATGACTAGAGACATATGCACTCCAGTGTCCTTGGTTCACAGCCTGCTTATTCCCACCAGCAGTGTCACTTTAGACATGATGCTTTCATGCTCTGCTACTCAATCTGTTCCCCTAAACAATGGGAGATAGCAATAACTGCCTACCTGTGTGTGAGGGCTCAAGATACAATCCATCACACAGTAGGCATTTTGAGTCACACTTTTAAAAATATATATTTTAACATCTCTGAAATTATAATCTGTGTCACATTATAATTGGTAGCAAGTTTTTTCTTATGGATACATAAAAGCATGGTGCATCTTGCCTTTGATAAAATATGGCATGTAACCTGTGGAAATCACTCCCCAGGAAAGGCAGGCTCTCCAAGACTGTTTTTTCCATTACCCTTCTGCTTTTATAACACAGCTTTTTTAAAGGAACCAAGAATATGGACAAGAGAATCTTATTGATATAAGAGCTTTTGGACTGGGCCAGAAAAACACCAATGGTTGCAGTAAATACATAATATTTGCAAGTATCTTGCATATATCACTGTTCTCCAACCTCATGCCATGACAGACAGCACTAATCAATTCCCCAGTTCTTCCCACTGAGCCAACATGTAGGCTCTGCATCCTTCTCAACACAGTTCTACAGGCAGCCAGCCCCAATCAGCCAGGGCTGGCACATGAAACAAAATCTATTTTAGGTCTCCGATTCAGGAGCTTGGGAGATAGAAAAAGAGAATAGGAATCGTCAGCCAAGTCAGGAAATTCATATATAAGAAAATTTCAAATATGGTATGGTTTATTGCACCAAAAAAACAAGGTCTAGAGAGATTAAATTGGCATAAAGTAACCAGCCAATTATCTGGAGAAATAATGTAGAATTTTTTTCCTGTTCTTCCTGATAAGGGAAAATATTCTATCTAAATTCTCAACATCACTAATCATTGGGGAAATGCAAATTAAAACCACAATGAGATACCACCTTACTCCTGCAAGAATGGCCATTATTAAAAAGTGAAAAAACAATAGATGTTGGCGTGAATGTTGGGAAAAGGGAATATTTATACACTGCTGTTGGGAATGTAAATTAGTTCAACTTTTTTGGAAAACAGTATAGGGATTCCTTCCAGAGCTAAAAGTAGATCTACCATTCAATCTAGCAATCTCACTACTAGGTATCTACCCAAAGGAAAAGAAGTCATTATGTGAAAAAGAGACTTGCACATGTATGTTTACAGCAACACAAATCACAACTGTCAACATGTGGGACCAACCTATGTGCCCATCAGCTAATGAGTGGATCAAGAAAATGTGGGATATATGCACCATGGACTACTACTAAGCCATTAAAAGGAGTGAAATGATGTCTTTTGCCACAACTTGGATGGAGCTGGAAGCCATTATTCTAAGTGAAGTAACATAACACAAGATGAAAAACCAAAAACCATATGATATGTTCTCACTTATAAGTGGGAGCTAAGCCATGAGTGTACAAGGCATGCAGAGTAACAGAATGGACTCTGGAGACTCAGAAAGGGAAGGGTGGAAGGGAGGCTGGGAGTAAAAAAACTAAATATTAAGTACAATGCACACTACTCAGGTGATGGGTTCACTAAAATCTCAGAATTCACCACTATATCATTCATCCATGTAACAAAAAACCGCTTGAACCCCAAACATTGAAATAAAAGTGTGCGTGTGTGTGTGCGCGTGCGCACGTGCATGCATGTGTGTTTTTCTAAAATACCATGCTCCCTTTCTCAGCACCAAAGCCAAATTCCTTAGGACTTAAGTAAATAAGAAGTTACCTGACAAATAAGACTGTGGCAAAGAGAGTATGAAAGGTTACTAGTCATGGAAAAGTCATTGCTTTTTGTTTTTGCAAAATTCCCTTTTGCTCACTTGTCACCAACAATTCATTGCTCAGGGGAGTGATCTATAGAAAATATATAATTCCAAGTTTTTCTCAGGAATGGTCATTGCAAAGCGCTGAGCCCAAGAAGCAATCCATCCTAGCCTCATGGTTCCTGTGATTTTAATGGCTAAAACGTTTTATTGCAATGTTCCTATCCCTGAAAATAAGAAAAAAAATGTCACTAATCCCATATAAGAATGAGAGTTGCAACCAGCCATCCTATAACCATTTGGGGCCCTCTGGGGATTTCAAAAGTACTTGACATGTGTGGTGTTTGCCACAAATATTGATTAATATTCCCAAGCAATGGAAACTAACCAATAAAAATCACATCTGGAAAATTAAAAGTGACGGGTAAAATGGGGATCTCTCCTCCTTGTCAAATTTCAATTCAAAATTAGATTGGGGCCTTTAGTGCTAAGACAGGGACTCTTGACCCCTGAGTAATTACTTTCCAACACCATTTTCTTTAATTTGGAGGAGATATTTCTACTCCAGGAATTGCTGGAAAGGCTCTTTCTATGAAAACGAAGCTATATCTTAAGAAAATCTTGTCTGTTGCTCCCTTTTATTTCAGGTACATTTCTGCTCCTAGTGAGGTATGCTTGCCACAGGCCTCTGGCTCTCCCCTCCCAGCACTCTTAGCATGGTAATTACACTAGCAAACTCCAGAGTCATTGAGACTAATGACACAGCTTGCAACTTACAACCTCTGCAAGGCTTCGGGGATGAGCCAGAAAGTCTGAACAGGCAATTCCTTACTCCTTGAAATGTGGATTCCCATATTTAGAAAACATATTTGTTGAATAAGGAAAAGCAATCATAGGGGAAAGCACATACAAGAATATGAAGGTAGGAAATGACAGCATTTTCAGGGAGTATTTCACTAATTCACTCATTTCATTTCGTTAGTGCCTTCATTTGCTCAACAAACAGGTACACACCGCATGCCAGGTACCCTGCTGGGTGTTGAGTATAAAACAGTGAGTAAAACAGGGCATCTGACCTGGTGGGGGGAGTTCCACAAAATGTGGGTGCAGCCTACAAATAGAGAATCACTTTACAATGTCGTAAGCACAATGAGCACAGCGATCTAAGCATGTACAGGGCCTTGGAGAACATGGGGTAAGGGATAGAGGCAGGGTAGCTTGTCCAGCCCCAGGTGGGGAGGGAGTAGGGACAGGTGGGCTGAAAGCAGCAGGACTTGGTGCCTGACTGGAAGTGGCAGACAAGTGAGAGAGAGGGAGGGGCAAGGGTAGCTGGGATCTAGGAGGGCAGTCCCATAAACTTAGGTCCTGAATTCAGGTGGAGTGTGGAGTGGCCTTCGGGGAGCTGGCAATGAGTTGTGTTTGGGGCACAGTGCGTTTGAGATGCCTGAGAGACATCACATCAGAGCAGGTCTGATTTTCTTCAGGGCACAGACCACGCCTAACTCATTTCTGAGTCTTTGTGCTGAGTATCTCAGCGGTTCTCATAAACTGCTGAAGGAATAAATAAATGAATGCTAGGCATAAGAAGCACACATGCAAATGCTTATCCTGTATTATATGATTTAATTTACACAGAAACTCTATGAGGAAGATCTATTATTACTCCATTTATTTCATAAATAGGCACAAGCTTTAAAGTCTTACAGTCTAAGACAGGAGCTGTGACAAGTTCACAGATAAAAATGACTCAAAAAAAAAAAAGAGGCAGAGTACATGAAAATGTGCTCAATATCATTCATCATTGGGGAAATGAAAATTAAAACCACAGTGACATACCATTAGGATTGTTATAATCCAAGGATTGACAGTACTTAGAGTTGGTGGGAATGTAGGTAAACAAAACCTCAAACACTGCGGGTGGGAATATGAAGTGGTACAGCCACACAGTGCGATGGGTCACCCACCGGGTTACTTGGGGTGTATGTCCTCTGCTTATCTTTAAAGGCTGGGCAGTGAGCCGAGGCCAAGGTGCCTAGCCGAGGAGCAAGTGTCCCTGAGAACCCCAACATCCCAGAAGGTAACTAAGAATATACCAAGGAAAAGAGCCCCATCTCACCCACACAGTAGGCAAAGCACCAGAAAATTAGCTTAAAAGCAGCTTAGGGATGGGAGGCAGAGCTGATCTCTAAAGCTGTCCTGCTGCCATCCAAGAGTACCTCGTATGTAAGTCGTAATAAACTTATTTACTCGTCAAACTGAACTAGTCCGAGTCATTCTTTAATCTCTTGGCTCCCTTTTAGTTTCAGGGAATGTTTTTTAAAATATATAATTCCAGGTTTTTCTCATTATCGCTATGATGGAAAACAGGTTGGCAGTTTCTTCTAAAGTTAAACATGCACTTCCCATATGCCCCAGCAATTCCACTCCTAAATTTCTACCCAAGAGAAGTCAAAACCTGTTTCTGAATGTTCAAAGCAGTATTATTTATAATAGTCAAAAGTTAAAAACAATCCAAGTATCTATCCACTAGTGACTGGATAGTCCACTAATTATATATATATATATATATATATATATATATATATCTATATGTTAGTTATAAAATAGTGACTGGATAATCCACAAGTTATATATATATTATAATAGTCAAAAGTTAAAAACAATCCAAGTATGTATCCACTAGTGACTGGATAATCCACTAGTGACTGTGGCATGCTCATATAATGTAACATTATTTATCAATAAAAAGAAATGAAGTACTGATATGTCCTAAAACCTCAAAAACAGTATGCTAAGGAAAGAAGACAGGCACAAATGACCTCAAATTGCATGACTTCATTTACATAAAATTCCCCAGAAAAGGCAATCTATGGAGATGAAAAGTAGATTAGTGATTGCTTAGGGTTGGGAAGAGGAGGGAAAGAAAGTGACTGCAAATGGAACTCTGGAGGGTAAAAGAAGTACTCAAAACTGAATTATGGCGATGGTTGCATAAGTATAAATTTTCTAAAACTCATCAAAATTAATACTTTCAATGGTTAAATTTTAACATGTATAAACTATATCTCAATAAAATTTAAAAAATATAAATAGCACTTGGTGATTTAGAAGAGGGGGTAGTTCCAGGTAGAGAAGCTTCATAAGGGATCAGATTTGTGCTGGGCCTGGAAAACTAGGTAGGATTTCAACATATTGAAAGGTACAAGAAGGAATTTCAAGCAAAGAAAGAAGAGGCTTAAGCCTGAAAGTAAGAAAGTGCCAACATGTTTGGGCAATATCCAGACATCCATTTTGTCTGGATATTTGGATGGAGAAAAGTTGATGAAAAGACTGAAAAATGTGGTTGTGACCAGATTAGATCACAGAAGCTGAAAATGATTGGGCAAATGCATTTATGACTTAATTTTGTAGGCAGCAGGGAGCTGCTGAGCATTCCAGAGAGGGCTGTGTCCTGGTAAAGACTGGTGGGGCAACAATGAGGAATATGTATTAGAAAAGCCAGCCACAAAAGCAGAGCATCAAATAAAATCTCACAGAACTGGCAATACTGAGTGATCACTCGCCTGTGTTGATAAAGCAATAGGACAGAGAGCCTCACTCTACCAGATAGAAAGAAAAATAATAATATGCAGCACTTATTTGGTGCTTCCTATGACCAAGACCCGGTTTTAAAGAATCACTGTTCTATAGGAAAGGGAGTTAAGAGCCTGTTATATACAGAATGAGCCAAATGGATTGATGATAATTTTTTTTACTCCAAAGAGAAAGAATAAAGAATAGGGACGTTATAAAATGCCTCACTTGAGGTCAGGAGTTCGAGACCAGTGTGGTCTTGAACAGTGAAACCCCGCCTCTACTAAATATACAAATATTAACTGGGCATGCTGGCGCACACCTGTAGTCCCAGCTACTTGGGAAGCTGAAGCAGGGCAATCACTTGAACTCAGAAGGCGAAGGTTGCAGTGAGCTGAGATCATGCCATTGCACTCCAGCCTGGGCGACAGAGCGAGACTCCGTCTCAAATAAAAAAAAGGTGATACTTCAAAGGTGGAAGGATGGTAAGTGACACAAATGACAAAGACCAGTTTACACGGCTCTTTGGCCCAAAAACACAAAGAGTACCTAGCACCACTGATGCTCCCTATGGACATCACCACTTCTTTAATGTACATTAACACACATTAAGTAAACATGCATAGGAATGAACAGAGAGAAGTGAATGGGTGAAAAGAAGGTTGTTACACTAGGCTGTTCTGAGGGATCAACTCCTTCCCCAGCTACTGTTGGAATGATACTCTGTACCCTAAGTTCTGCATCCCTGAAGCGGGATTATAGTATATTGTCATTCAATACCCCCAAGCCTGGCTCACACTGTACCAGTGTAAAGCAGGAATGTCAGGGTGGCTTTCTGAAGAGAATCCAGCTGTTTGAAAGTCACAAAGTGTTTATAAACATTATTTTTTAAATGAGCTGCTAACACTTAAATATCAGAAAATTTAACATAAAACATGGACATTTTTAGTTTCTCTTGAAACATTGGGAATTCTAGCACCTATGTGGCGCAATCCCATGTGGTATCAATCGGTCAGGGCTGAGTAGCCCTCATCCTCTTTTAAACGTTAGAGTCCCTGGCTGGTACACATCATGCATTTACTAACTCAGAAGTATTTTTTGAGCACCTGCTATGTGCCAAGTGCTGTTGTAGGACCTAGAGACACAGCAATGACAAAACAGAAAAATATGCTTACTCTCCTGGATCTCATATTCTCATGAGGATAGCCAGACAATAACCAAATAAGATAATATGTATTTCTGATTATAAGTAATGAGAAAAACAAAGAAGGTAAGTATGATTTTTAGAGGATGGAGAGGAACTGAGAATTGTAGACAGAGTGTTCAGGGAAGGGAAGCCTCTATGATTAGGTGATTTCTGATTCAAAGAAAGGGAAATAGCACATCCATCATGTTTTTTATGTGGGAGAAACATATAAGTGAATGAGCATGGGGCAGGGGCATTTCAGGCCTGGCAATGGTTTGGATTTTATTCTGAGTGAGATGGAAAAACATTGGCAGGTCTGAGCAGAAGAGTGATATGGTTGGGCATATTCATTTATGTTGGTGACTGGCCCCTGTAAGCATCTGAATTTTTGGTCCTTGGTTTAAAGCACTATGGGCAGAGGTTAAAGAGTTCAAGCTGGGTTCTGTGTCTAGAGGAGGAAAATGATCAGATAATGGGGCAGAAATTTCCTGATCTTCAGAACATAGTGTTTATGCAGACGAATAGCTCAAAATGTAGCAACGAACTTGAATAACTGGCATCTATGGGCAGAGTTAACACACAATAAAGTCCCTTAGGAAACCAAGCTCACAGGACCCTGAGACTGGGTACCACTTGAATGCAGGCCAGAGGAAAAGGTTCCTAGTGGATATGTATCTGGGATGTTCCAACTTGTTCACTTATGAAAAGCTGTTCTCTCTTCTCTATCTTCAGCAGTGATAGTCCACCTTTACTGGTGTACTCAACTTAGCACTGGTACACTCAACTAGACAAGTCCTGAGCCTTATTTTATTTAAACCACTTGAGTTAATTCTCACGTCCTCCCAGCTCAGATAGGAAAAATCTGATCCTTGTACTCCAAAACAAAGCAATGATCAATGCTGGGAGTTCGATGTGATCTGCCCTTCCAGAAAATCCATTGGTAGTTGCTGAAGAGTTTGCAACATTTGACAAGAAGAAATAATCTACTCACGATCAGAACATGATCCCTGCCCATGGTGATGACTGTCCGGTTCACTGTCCGCAGCAGCTGGACCATGATCTCCTGGATGTGGTGATAGGTGAAGGCCTGTAACACAGTCAGAGACATCTGTGTGATAATCAGGACACTGTATCTGCACAATTGGCCAAAGGACACAGACAAGAGTGGTCAGACATGGTGATCTTCAATGCCATCACCAACACCACCACTGCCATTGTCATCATCATCGCCGTCATCGTCATATCTCCATCGCCATCACCACCTGCACTGGGCATAAGAAATTCCACTAGTCACCTTAAATATAAGTTAAGATGGCTTAACTTATACTCTGGAATCAGGAACTTTGGAGCTAGATTACTAACTCTGACAAGAGTTACTACTGCATTGGTTAAGTTATTATATGATTTGAATCTGTGTCCCTGGTAAAATCTCATGTCAAATTATAATCCCCAATGTTGGAGGTGGGGCCTGGTAGAAGGTGATGGGATAATGGGAGTGGATTCTTATGGTTTAACACCAACCCCCTCGATGCTATCATCATGACAGTGAGTTCTCATGAGGTCTGGTTGTTGAAAACCATGTGGCAACTTCCTCCTTCTTTCTCTTCCTCCAGCTCTGGCCACGTGAAGATGCCTACTTCTGCTTTGCCTTCTGCCATGAGTAAAAGTTTCCCAAGACCTCCCCAGAAGCCCCACAGATGCCAGTTATCATGCTTCCTATATAGCTTGTGGAATCATGAGCCAAGTGAACCTTTCTTCTTTATAAATTACCCAGTCTCAGGTATTTCTTTTTAACAATGCAAGAACAGACCAATACAGTTATATTAACTTTTCTAATCCTTGGTTTCTTCATCTGTCTAATAGGATCTAAGCTAGAATAAGGAGGAAATTTAATGCAGGAAATTGGTTATACAGGTAACGGAAATCCCAACACACCAAACAAGGTAACCTAGAGTCAGCAACAGCAGGAAACCACTGTCACCTCAAGGCTAGAAGGACAAATTGAGGGGGCAGTATTTCTGAAGCCCCAGGAATGGGGTTATAAAATAGAAACTAGGGTTACATAATGGTAACCACACAGTTCTTGTATACTAGAAGTCACATTATCCACCTCGGGTGGAAATTTACAGTGAGGTTGTGACAGGTATTGGGTTGTGCCCACTTTAAATACAGGTCCCTAAACTTTCTGTAGGGTTTGCTGATCCTTTTTGAGCTTTTGCTGTAGTCGGCAAGGGTTTCAAGCATATTCACCTATATCTTGGATCGTTTCACCAGCATAGCATTTAGGCACAGAGTTGCATACCATGCATACACAAGGATGGCCATGGCCAAGTGGAAAGGCCTTGGGATCTTAAGTTCAGAAGCTCTGGGTCTGAGGTTCAATGTTGTACTTGCCAGCTGTGCAACCTCACTTATCACTTAGCTTCTCTGAGCCTCAATTATCTCATCTACAAAAATGTAGAATGTTATCTCAAGGTTGATGTGGACATAAAAATGACATGTGTAATTCTGGAAAAACATGCCCGGGTCCTCTGCTGGAGGTGCTGTAGTCTGAGACAGAGCCTGGCCATCAGCAATTTCTGAATTTTAGGTTTGTTATTCTGACGGTTGAGAACCATGATATGACATGCCTTTTAGCTCTGGAGATGGGGGCTTGGGAACAGCCTTGTGTCTCCAGGACCTAGCCAGAGCCTGACATAAAGAAAGTGCTAAATCGATGGTGGCTGAAAACATGGATGACCACTTATGCTCATTTACAAGAGCATCAGCAAGCTTTACTGCATTAAACTTAAGTGTGGTTTTGTCCCTTAATGTGAGGAATTGCAGGGAGTTGGTTATACAGTGAAAGGGAAGTAGATTTGCAGTTGGGGTAGAGCCAGAAAAAGAAAGGAAATGTGCTTATTAAAAAATGTCCTCCCCTCCCAATGACTTTCAGTGACTTTTGGCATCCAAAGATGAATAATCCAGAACTTTCTCTTTCTACCTCAGACTCACTTATTTGTCACTTTGGCTACTGCCAGACTCTCTAGCCCTGTAAAGCCACAAACAGAACCTCTGCCATGGAGCTTTTGTTAGAGTATTTTACAGAAACAGGTTCCCTTGCTTCATCAAGTGCAGCCAGACCTCAGTCTCTGCTGGAGACTGACTGCTCTCTCCCTATTAAGCGGCTCTTTCTACTCCTGAGGCTCAAGGGCAGGGAAGACAGATCTCCCCATATTTCTGGCCCAAAGGTGAACCTCTCTTCTGATTTCCTTCTCCTTTATTTCTCCAAGCCATGGTTTAACAGCATCACCCCTGATTTATAATCTCCTATTTCTTATATTATGTGAACATGATGTTCATGGTTATAACAACAACCACAGCTGACAGTCTTTAGCGCTTCCTAAATGCCCGGCACTCTGCTAAACACTTTATCTCCTCTCACATCAAGATAAGCAACATTACTCTCTCCATTGTTCAGATGAAGAAACTGAAGCCAGAGTGGTTAAATAACTTGTCTAGGGTCATCCAGTGAGGAAGTAAGGGAGAAAGGATTCAACCCAGCAGCCCGTTTCCAGAGTATTCTCCTTACCCAAACTTACCCAGGCAGACTGGAACACAATGATAGATTTCTCGTGGCTACTTGGAGGTTTCATCCTCCTCCTTCCATCTCAAGATGGATAGACCCTGCCTTTGATTGGATCAACTTCGAACTCCTTCAGTGACTTTTGATCTTTTCTCTGCCTTTTATAAAATCTTCAATGCTATGTATTCCTAATCCCTTATCTTCTCTGCATTCCTTTGCAAATTCATCAAATTTATATAATGGTTTTCATTTTGATGCTATTTTTTTCCAGGATTACATCTCTTCCCTTGTGAATAGAGATATGAAAACCCCCTTTCTTGACCTCCTGCTCCTTGCTTCTTTTAAATAGACATTTCTTCTTAGTCCAAAGAGCAGCAATTAGACTGCTCAGGAAGTTTGGTATTTAAAAGTAGAAAACTGTCAAATTCAATTCATTTCACTCTGAAAGATCCCAGTATTGGGAGGTTGTATAGCAGAATATTTTGAGATTAGAGATACTTGAGTTTGAATCCCAATTCTGCTCATTTGAGCTGGGTGACCTTGGGCAAATTGCTTTTCCTCTCTGAGTTTCTGTTTCTTTGTTTATAATATGTGGCAAATAATAGTAACTTCAAGATTACTGGTTTGAGGAATAAATAAGGTAATGCAGGTAAAGCCCTCGATACCGGGGGTTGGAATACAGCAAGCTCTCAGTAAGTGGTGGCTGCAACTCACATTCCCTTTGGTTTGCACCCACACTCTGGCTGGGCTTGCAGATTCCCAGCACGTAGCAGAAAGTGCTGTACGAGGCAATGTATAATCTAAACTTTGGGTGATATCGAAATGTCACCCAAAAAATGTATAGCATATATGCAAATGGAAAACTTTCAAGATGATAAACCTGTGCTAAGCAGTAAAAGTGCAGCCACAAATCACCCACTGTTAATTGCTCCAGTGCCAGGCAAGTGGAGGGAGACTCTAGGAAAGTATCTTCCAGGCTCAAACTAAACAGTGGCTTGTAATTGAAATGACAAAATCAGTCTTCCCATTATGGCCTTGGCAAAGAAATTAATCCATCCAACCTAAACACACTGCAAATTGTAGTGATTTTTTTCTTTTAATAATTATAGGCTATGGTATCTGGAAGGGACTTTAAATGAAGTCTTATGCAGAGCCCACTACGTAACACAGCAGAAGGTGAGCTGGGAGTGGATGGGGACCAGGCAGGGTTGGGGGCTAAGGAAGCTAAGCACTATCTTCTTGACTCACTCTTGGCCCTAGGCCAGTCCTAGGACTTTGCAGAATGCAATACAAAATGACTGACCTCCTGCTGCATTTCTAGAATAACAGAGCACACCAAATATGAGAATATTTTAAGTAACAATGGACACAGCATTTCATAACACTAAACCAAATTACATGAAAAATTCGGCATTTTTTCATTTTTCTTTCAACACTTCTCATGATACCAAGTAGAAAAATCTCCTTTTTGTGATTATATTTTTTAACACCTCTTTAGTTCTTGTAAAGCCCCTTTTCTAACAAAGAGAAAGTCTTTGGAGGCAGACTTTGGAGGAAGGTCAGAGCAGGCAGCAAAGAGTACCTACTAGGACTTAATAACATTGTTTTGTTTTATTGTGTTTATTTTCTGAAGTTGGTTGTACTTACGGCAAGTATGCAAGAAAAAGCTCCAAAACTTGGAAATAAAGCAAAATTAGGATTGCATGATTTTTTTAATAGAACATTTGGAAAAACCCCACCGAAGTTCCTTTTACCCTCTCTGGAATATAACTTTGTTTGATTAACCATCCACAACTGATTAGAAACTAGAAATTTTATAACCTTGCAGAGTTAGTAGTTAACTTGCAGAAAAATGATTAAATGTAATGTTTGTGGCTTTGCTAAAACTCAGTTTTATTGCTCTGTAGAAAATTTACCTGTTTTATACCTAATGACAATTTTATACAAACGTCACTCACAAAAAAATCAAGAAACATGAATACTTTTAAACTAGGTTTTTGTTGTTCAGCTTGTTCCCTGGTTTATCAGTTAAATAAAACTTTGATGTGCTCAGTGTCTCCTTACACTGGATGATATTTTTAATAATTTGAGAAATCTACTTTTACACAAATGATGCTACTTACAGTTTTGGTATAAAACTTTATTTTTATCAAAGTTATAAATGTATATAGTTCTAAAAATTCTCCAAGCTTCATTTAAAAACAAAACAGGCAGGGCACAGTGGCTCATGCCTATAATCCCAGTACTTTGGGAGACCAAGGCGGGAAAATTCCTTGAGCCCAGGAGTTCAAGATCAGCCTGGGCAACACGGCGAAATCCCATCTCTACTAAGCATATAAAAAATTAGCCTGGCATGGTGATGCATGCGTATAGTCCCAGCTACTGGGGAGGCTGAGGCAGGCTTGTACCCAGGAAGCTGAGGCTGCAGTGAGCTGTGATCATAGCACTGCACTCCAGGCTGGGCAACAGGGAGTGAGACCCTGTCTCAAAAAAGAGAAAAACATCAAACCCCAAAACAAACAAACAAACAAACAAACAAACTACAGCAGTCTCTAATGATCCCTTTGCTAGCACAACTTTTGTACCCCTTGAAACTGTTGTAATTGTTATTTTGGCATTTATGAACATGACACCAATAACATGCTTATGTTACTTCTCATTTAAGCATTTTGATTCACTTTTTGGCATTGTGTATTAACTGTCCACCATAAAAAGCAAACATTTTGGCTGGACACAATGACTCATGTCGGTAATCCCAGCATGTTTGGAGGCTGAGGCAGGTGGATCACCAGAGCTCAGGAGTTCGAGACCAGCCTGGCCAACATGGTGAAACCCTGTCCCTACTAAAAATATAAAAATTAGCTGAGCATGATGGCACATGCCTATAGTCCCAGCTACTTGGGATGCTGAGACAGGAGAATGGCTTGATTCCAGGACATGGAGGTTGCAGTGAGCAGAGATTACACTACTGCACTCCAGTCTGGACAACAGAGTGAGACTCCATCTCCAAAAAAAAAAAAAAATACAAGCATTTCACTTTACCTTCCCTGTCCCATCAGGCTCATGCATCCTTCCCATTTCTCCTTCCTCCCATATACTTGTGGTATAATTTTGCTTTGATCAATATTTATTATTTAAAGTATTTTGAATATGCAAATACCATTCTCATCCAAGTTGTAAACTATGATGGATTCCCATTTCTTGCACACTCCTCATTTCCTGCCCTCCCCCTCCAAGAAAAAGCAATTTGGAAAAATTCAAGATTCCTTTTAGTTCTCCGAATGTTTAGTTTTTTAAAATACTAGCTCTCAATTTACAATGGTCTCTTCTGCTATTTTTCAAAGTTCTCTCTGCCTGTTTTCTAAAGTTTGCTTTGCCTCACAGAGTCTGTGTGCTCCAAGTCACTTTGCTTCTGTTTGCTTGTTTTGCACTCCCTCTTCTACGTGAGCATTGCTCCTTAGTTCTCTTTAATCCTTGGGGCTATGTTCTCATTTCAGTGTGTGTGATGCTAAAGAGATCACCAACTGAACATATGAGTAGGGCCTGTGGTCTGTGAGCTTACTGCAGGGTGATCTGGTCGGGACATTTAGGTGGAGAGATGCCAGTATCAATATATGTAAGTCTTTCTTCCTGGACTTCTTGGATTTCACAAATAAGAATTGTCTGATCCCTGCGTGACAGGTTAAGGCTTGGCCACCAGAACTCTAGGAACTGAGTGGGAGGAAAAGGCTGGAGGTGTTAGCCTCCAGGATGCATACTTTGATTAAAATCTGCTTTTGAGTAAGGCACGGCTACCCTCAATTTTGTGGCATCTCCTAGGCCAGATGTCCTCTGTTTTTTCTTCTTTTTATTCTTTATTGAATGCAACTTCAATGACTCAGCTGCATGGAGCCAGACTGTTTCTGGAACAGGTTCTCAATTGACCCTCCTTATTGGAGCTCCTTTCCATCACCCTGACTTGCAGGGGTACCTGATGCTACCATTTCCTGAAACTGTGTTTTAGATGGGATGAGTCCTCAGGGTCCTCCACTGCTGGCTTATGAAATACTTTCCACAGGTCTGCTAAGTCATGTACTAACTTTCCATATGATCCCTACCTTTCTTTCAAAGAAATCCTTTTACTTTTTTTAGGAGGTTTTCAAGAGGGAGGAATTAGGTAGCTATTTTAATTTACCATCTTTATAGGGAGTTCTACCCTAAACTTTCCATGTTTAAAAATTTAGAAGTGAGGTGATTTCATTAAAAATATTAAACCTACACTTGATAGTGATACATTTTAAAAAATATTATTGTGTCATGTAAATGTCTAAGGTTTCAAAAAGAGAATGTAAATCCTAATTTTACAAAAGGAAAACTTCAGCTGTAGGAAGGGGTTTGCCTAAGGTAATATGACCAGTGATATGTGACAGGAAATGTTGTCAGAGCTAAAATAAAGGACTTATTCTAATGAACATTGTGGGGGCCACTGCTTCCTCCACTCCAGCACACAGGCAGCCTTGGCCCTGTGTTCATGGCCCTGTGTTCAGGACAATCTCACCTCCTCCGCCTGCTTTGTCTTTAGGCCTTTCAATGCTAAGACGAAGATCACAAGGTCACAGCTACAGAGTGAAATCCAAAGGCCTATTTATTTCTTTTAAGCAAAAGAGAAATAATGTATATTCTTACAGTAAAAACAGCTACAATCTATGGCTGCTACTGTTTTGTTTGGTTTTTTGTCCATCTGTGTTCTATGAAAGAGATCTTTTCCATTTCTTTCTTATCTTGAAGGTACCACAAACCTAGAAAGAAAATATCTAACTTTGAATAATAGTAACAGCTATCATCCACAGTAGGGTCACACATACTCTCTCCCTCTGGCCCCTAGAGGGAATGTGATTTTTGCATGCATTCTAGGTTTAGTGCTGTCTTCTTTCTTGCTGTTCGAAGTGGTTTCTATCCTGAAGTATTTTACTGCATGGACATCTCATTGTGTGAAGCAAGCTCAGAGGCAGCCAGGGACAGAGACAGCACAGCAAAGGGGAGGCAGGGTCAACACGGTAGGGTGGGTAGCATTGCTGTATTCCATCGCCTCTGCTTCTCCCCACCCCATTTCCCAGGTGGGGCTTGGGAAATGTCTTCATGTTGTCATGCACGTCTTACACTTTGTATTAGCCTTCTCTGGAAGATGAGTGTTGGTGTCAGTGGCAGAACGACATAATAAAAAGAAAAGGAAGATGTGGGTTCTAATTCTGACACTGCTGTTAACACAAATTTCAAAGTATTATTATATGCTAGGAACTGTGCATATAGACTTGACATAAAACATGCAGTCCACTGAAGTCCCAGATACACAACTCGAGAATTAGAGAGGTTTAGTTAACTTGCCCAAGAATGTTCCATTCATAGATGACCAAACCTGAACCCAAGCTCATTTCTGCCTAATTAGACGCTCCTTCCATGATAAGAAGTGTAGTGTTGATGGCACAACAGAATGGTGCTTTTGGCCCTCTCCAACTTCTCTGGCAACTTCTTTCAGTATTATGAAAAGTGGTCTGCAAGAAAAGTCTCACCTTGCACAGAGACTATGAAGTTGCCATTAACTATGCTCTTCCCTTGCTGGTCACTGACCTCGACCCAGGTTGCCTCTCTGAGCCTCAAGTTTCTTCATCTGTATATTGGATGCACTGCCATCCAAAATGTCAGAATTGTTTTGAGGAACCATAGCTAATTCCAACACTGAGAGCTAATATCTTTTAAGTTTTTACCATGTGGCATGTACTTTTCTAAGTATTTTACATACATTAACTTAAGGAATCTTGCAAGCACATATAAAATGAGAGAAATACTTCTATGATTCCAGATTTAGAGATGAGCGAAGTGAAGTACTTGGCTGTGGTCTGCTAACCCAAGTTCCAGCCCAGGCCTGCCTGACTCCAGTCCAGGCTTGTGACTGCCTCTGCCTCCACCTCTTCAGATCACATAAATGAATGGATGTGGCAGCACTTTGCAGATGATAAATCAATCTGTAAATCTGTCTGAAGAACATCATCAGACAAATGGTTGTGCGCACAGCTGCTTGTAGCATATTGCATTGTTTATAATATCTAAACACAGCAAGCAAGATAAATGTGGTCGAATCAGGAATCCTATTACGTACATGATGGTTTATTCACAGAATGGAGGAGAAGGTAGATAGATCTTGACCTGAAAATATATCCTTAATATGCTCAGTAAAAAGAGACTACAGAGCATCATATGTAATACAGATCTTTTTTTTTTGAAAATGTATTTTCTAAGTCCAGAAAGTCTGAGAAAAAAATGCACGACAAACCATTAACAGTGTTATCACTGAGTAGGAGGGAAGAGGGACAGAGGCGAGGTTAAAGGGATAATTTTCCTTGCTATGTTTTGTTGCAAATGTTCATAATCACCTATATAATAAAGAAAATAGAATTCTTTCTCCGTTGGAAAGAAATGAAAGTCAGACTGCAATCCTAAGGAATCAAGTCCATAGGAGACTGAGTGGATACATCCTAGTGATATACACCTAGGAAGCCCTGTGTTCAGGGGTGTCAAGCTGCTGTGGGAATGGCTCTCTTCCTTCCCCACCCCCAGCAGGTCTCCCACCCCATGCTTGGCTATAGATGTAACCTTGGATCTCACAAGCTGGATCACTGTTGCCAACATTACTAAATGGACAGAATAGCACTGCAAAGTAACATGGATGGGCTAACATTCTTTTAAAAGGCACAACTATGAAACCAACTCGTTGAGCAAAACATTGTTTTTATTTATATCCTGTAAGTTGCTTTGCAAGGGTTTTTATTAAAATATACTGGAACCTGCAGGCTAGAGCAGAAAAGATTAAACCTCCTAAAGTCTGTAAGTTCAATATCTCAGTGCTGATGAATAAAGGCTGGTTGGAGACACTTATGAAGATATGCCTCAGATATGCTTCACTTTACTATTTTGTTCTTCAAAACAGGAAAAATTTATGGCGTACAAAAAATATAAAAAACAAAGCTAACATCTGTTGAATTCTTACTACGTGCTGGGCAATGGGCTGTGGGCTTTGTGTTCAATATCTCAATGAGTCTTGACAAGAACCCCAGGGATAAGTATTACCCCATTTTAAGATGTAAAATTAGATTCATTCTAATTATTATTATCATTCAATATTTATTGAACACTTAATATATGACAGCCATTATGATAAGTGCTTTACATGAGCCGCCTCATTTAATTCATTGAATAACCTTATAAATCTGTTACCTTGGTTCTTCCCATGTTACAAATGGGGAAATCTAAAGGTTTATGCAACTCATCCAGAGTCTCAAAACTGTAGGCGCTGGAACTGGATCTGCTCTCATGTCTTTTTGGTTGCAAGGCTCTTGCACTGTGTGCAGCTATTTATAGCAATAGGTATTATGTCTAATACCCAATGTAACAAGCAAGATAAATCCCCAAATTAGGAATCCTATTATATAAATGCTGGCTTATCCACACAACACAATAGGAGATAGCAGATATGCCTTGCCCAAGGAAACTGCATCTCCAGTCTACTTTCCAGGAAGAACAGGGTCATCTTCTTTTAGATCTTAAGTTATACCACTCAGCCTCCTTTCTTGGAGCTCTTTACACAGAGAAGCAGGCTCTAGACAACATGACTTTTGAAGGCCCCCATCTCATATCATGTGTCAAAGATATTAAAAAGAAAAAACCTCCCTAAATAAATATAATGTAAATACAATTGCAAAACTGTCAAGTTGTAGTTGACTAGCTAATATACTGTTCATTTTCTAAACTGTTACTTAAGCAATTATTTATTTCAACTTTGATATGTGTTTAATACTTTAATGTCAATTAACCAACATGCTGAGCCAATAAAGTCACAGGCCCTGGGTTCTGTATGTACACTGTCTTGATGTGCAAACTTTCAAAGCTTAAGTGAATGTTAAACTACATGAACTAATGGCCCTGCAGCAATGGTCTCAGGTAAGGTTTCTACTGCAGAAAGGAGGGTATATGAGCTATTTTCAGTATATAGAAAAGCTTAACAGAAATTGCACATTCACTTGTCTTCAGTATTACTGCATGGGCTAACGAAAATGCCAAGATTCCTTGTTTGAATGAGAACAAGATAAACTATAGGTAGGCAACCTGTTTAACTCTACGGATCAGAAAACCCTGAATGATATTTATATAGTATTAATTATTTTAAATGAGTAACAAAATTATTTCATGTTTAACACATGCTGCTTGTTTGAGAGATAATGTATTTTAAAACATGCATCCACGGGCATAGGATAAGAAAAGGACTCCACGGTGGTGAAAATCTTTGCAACTATTTATCCAGAAAGCCATCCGAGATATGGCTTCCACCCCTCATTTCCCAACGTCATGATCAGTTCCCTCCCTCTCTCCCTGACTTCCCTCTCCTTCCTCCCCCATCCAATGGCAGGCTAGTGTTTCTCATCTGTTTCCTTTTCTGCTTTATGCCTCTGGATCATCACCAGCCCTGAATGACAGCACTAAAATACTGGACTATAAGCTCCTCTCAGGTAGAAAGTCTTAACATATTCACTCCAATCTGCCCCCCTTACACTGTTAAACAAATAGATTGTGAATCACTGTTGTGTTCCTTGAGGACAGAGGTTAAGTCCGTGTCACCATTTTGTGTTCAACACCTAGCACAGCTGCCCGTCACAGAATAAGTAACTGCCATGATTTTATTAAGCTGATGTAAGTTTCCTTTGATTAACTGATTAATTAGAAAGGTCAATAGGAGATGTCACGTAACTGTTGCAGAGAGAAAGGAAAGGTTCTTAGAGGAGGGGATGGAGCTAGAATAAAGAATCTGGAAGCTTCTGGGCACAGCTTTCTTCAATTGTACTGAAAACACAGCTTGACCATATACAAAAGACTAAGGGGTTCTTTGACAGAGAATGAGAGAAACCAAAAAATATATACAACCTGCTATCCTCCTTCCCACAGTGAAAATACCCTTAATCATCCCACCACCCTCCAGAGGGAGAACATAGACATCAGAAGCTCACTCAGTGATGACTGATAGCGTTTCCTCAGCAGGGTTTCCCCAAATCAAAACTCTCTATCCTCATTTTTCAAAATGGACTCTTCCCACAAATCCCTTCCAAGTTAGGCAGGCACAAAAGCAAGCTGGGAAGCCAATTTCATGAAACATACAGCATCCTGTGCCCCAGCCAGAATTCAGAGCCCACTCTCACTGACCGGTCTGCTTAGGGATTAATTCTACCAGAAACTTTAGAAAAATTACTAGCAATGAGAGGTTTTAAAATCTCACCCTTGAACCTCTTTTCCTTTGCTAAGAAAGGACAGAGGAAGTATGTCAATCTAAAATGCAACAGAATTGGCCAGAAAAGACCAATAGATCTAAGGAGTGAATTTATATCCTGATAGACGCATGCAGTTACACAGACATCAGGGTTGCTTTTGTCAGATACAATCAAAACCCTCCTCAGAAACCCATCTGTATAAATAAAAAATAAGCAAGAGACAATGTGTGCCCTTCTCCATGCTGCTGACAAAATCACTGCCTCCTAGAACAAGGGCTTTTCTCCTCATCTTGAGAAATATGGATTCACTCTCTCTCAATCCCACCCCCAACAGAGTATGTGCCTCGGTTTTAATGTTGAAAAAGGATGTGTGTTAGTTTTTGTTTGTTTTTACTGTTTTCCAGTTATCACCAACACCAATGATTTCAACATTTTTAAAGTTCTACCACATTTCTCGCACCATCATCCCAAGCTCTTCCTGGAAAGCTTAGGCTGTGTGCTCCCTCTCCCACCACTAAATCTCTCAGATCCACCAATAAAACTACAATAAATTTGGGCAAGGGATAACTCATTTATTTTCCTTGATTTATTCCAAATTTCCCAATTTGTTCTGATGGTGGATAGAAAGATGGTCACTTCATTCTCGAGCTTCTGTAACACACTCAGTGCCCCCACTTTCAATCCATAGCTCTGATCCTTCCCCAACAAGCTGGTGAGTGGGAAAGCTGTTTCTATGAATGCTCAGTCACTTTCCATTCTCACCAGTGACAGCATAGCTTAGTTGGTTAGTGTAACCAAGTCATCTTGAAGCAAATCCATGCGTTTATTCCTGAGAGCACATTAAGGTTGTTTTTTGTTTGTTTGTCTTGTTTTTCAGATAAGTATGCGGCATCTAGAAGTAGTCATCTACTCCCAGGTTTCTGCGACCTGGAGCGAATTGAGATCCTTGAGAAGCTGCCTAAACAGCAGGTTGCAGCTCCTCTCCAACCCCCTGCCCTACCAAAACATGAGATGTCCAGGTTAATTAATATCTGTCATAGTCCAATACCTCAAGAAGCATCATCTAAGCAACTGCTTCAGTGGTCTATAACCATGGCTGCATTTTTAGAACAAGCTGGGGATTTTCCATATATACAAATAAATCCATAACCAGGTTCTACCCAAGACAAATTCTAAGTCTCTGATGGTAAGACTCAAGCATTGTTATTTTGTAAAAGCTCTCTATGTAAATTTCAATACAGAGTAGTACCCTTGACTCACTACTGTCATGCTCTGTCCTGAGTGCTGAGGATTCAGAGGCAGAAAATCCAGCCCCTGTTTTTAAGAGGCTGCAGTGTATCAGCAACATAGAACTAGGGAAGAATCACAGGGTAAAGAAAGGCCCCTGACAGTGCTATCACAGGGAGCTGAGAAAGCTCAGAAAAAAGTCAAGTTACCAATCTAGGGAAATCTAAGAAGGTGTCCTGAGGAGGTGCTGCAGAAGCAGCTGGGAGAAACATGCACCTGACGTGTTCTTTGAAACATAGTAAGTAAGGCGTTATAATAACAGTGTCTTTCCATATTAAAAGTGTAGCCTAGTAATACATAACTAACTCATGTATTCTTGCTGCCAACCCCTTTCCTTAAAACTGTATCAAATCTCACTTACAGTGAGTCAGACCAACCACTCTTGGATCCCTACCTTCTCTCTGGAATTCTGATTATGATCTTCCCACAATCATGATGGGAAACAGAGTCCACCACAACTTCACCTTGGACTATAGGCATCTTCTTCAGAGAGTTCAGTCCTTGGAGTCTGGAGAGGTTTCATTTCTCACAGGCCTTACCCAAAGCAGTCTTGGTCTGCTTGTCCTCCCCAGAGATGAGAACCGCCAGAGATAAGAGCATGTTTTTCTCTGTGTCTGATATGTCCTTCTCCCTCTGGTCACCTTCCAATAATCTGCTCACCAGGGAAAAAACTGAGCCAAATCATCATCTTTGGGAACTCAATCACCCCAAACTTCCACCTTACCTCAGGCAAAGTTGCTTGTTCTTTTTGAGTACCCACAAAACCTTGTTCCTATTTCCTGGGACCACGCCCTTCCATTTTGAAAGTCCAAAGTGTAACATCATGTTTGACACACAAAGTGAGCACTAAGTACATGTATAAATATGCAAAATGAACATGTCAATGGAGGGATGGACGGATGGATGGTCAGATGAAAGAATGAACGGATGGGTAAATAATATTGTCTAAACTACTTTACATCTTATTAATTCAGAGTTTGGTGAAAAATAATAGATGTGCTAAGTCATCTCTTCTGAAGAAACAAAGATGCTGGCAACTTCTTTACTTCCCACCCCTACAATGGGTACCATCTCCTTCTCTTCTTTCTTCACTTTTCACCACATAGCCAAGAGGGTGTGGTGTTGTGACTCCTCTTCCAGGATAGGTTGTTTTTGGCTTGTTTGTTTTTGAGACAGGGTCTCTCTCTATCACCCAGGCTGGAGTGCAGTGGTGTGATCACAGGTCACGGTATCCTCTAGTTTCTGGGCCCAAGCAATCCTCCCACCTCAGCTTCCTGAGTAGCTGGGACTACAGGTACACGTCACAAAGCCCAGCTAATTTTTTAATTTTTTGTAGACATAGGGTCTTGCCATGTTTCTCAGGCTGGCCTCAACCTCCTCGGCTCAAAGCTCAAGCAATCCTCTCTTCGGCCCTCCAAAGTACTGGGATTATAGGTGTGAGTCATCCTGCCCAGCAAAGGATAGTTTTTCACTGTGTTCTACAAATGAATAAACTGAACTACAGATGTCCCACAGATCACTGATCAATGGCAGGGCTGGGACCCCAGGACGATGAGCTTTTTTTTTTTTTTTTTTTTTTTTTTTGAGACGGAGTCTCACTCTGTCACCCAGGCCAGAGTGTATGGTGATGCCATCTTGGCTCACTACAACCTCCACTTCCCTGGTTCAAGTGATTCTCCTGCCTCAGCCTCCTGAGTAGCTAGGATTACAGGCATGCACCACCATGCTTGGCTAATTTTTGTATTTTTAGTAGAGACAGAGTTTCTCCATATTGGCCAGGCTGGTCTTAAATTCCTGACCTCATGATCTGCCCGCCTCAGCCTCCCAAAGTGTTGGGATTACAGGTGTAAGCCACCGCACCCAACTACAAAAAAGAGTTTTTAAGCAGACAAATAACTGGTCTCCTGGGGGTATTTCTGGAAAGGTTAACTACACTTACCATCACTGAATCATGTCATTCCTTGCCCCCAGATATAAAAGCGATGGCATTTTTATTAATGTAGTTGATGACTATGGGAAGTCTCGGTTTTTACCTATGCATTTATGAAGTATAGGGGAAATGTTGAGATTTGGACAAATTAAATTCTGGCCCTGCCACTAACTTTCTCTGTAGCCTGAGTTTACCTATTTCAACTCATATAAGCCTCAGTGTGCTCATCAGTAACATGGAGATAATAACACCTTACTCAAAGAAACGTGGTAAAAATGAACTGACTGCTGAATATAAAGTGCTTAGCACAGTGTTTGGCTTATAGCAAGCATTTATCAACATGAATAACATTGCGTCAATATTTATAAAATAAGTACCCACCAAGAATTAGAATATGAAGTATGCATGAATAACTAAGATAAAACATAAGACTGAATTTAAATAAATTTAACCTTTGACCTCTGCCCCCAGAACACTGATCATTTATATTCACTCACCTGAAATGATTAATATCTATGTGGAAAAGGCTGAAAATAGCTGAAATCGCTCACTGTTGTCTCACAGGTATGTTTGTGTGACTTATCTCAGATCACACGGTCTGTTAAAACCAGAGCTGGAAATAGAACCCACCACTCCCCAAAAGCTGCACAAAGGTCCTGGCATCAAATATTGCCTTCCCTGTCACCACCACCTTAACAAATAGTGTACGAAGAAGAGACATCATTAATTAATGAATCACATGCTTTTGAGGGATTAAGGCAATAAAGAAGGAAAGAAAAAACATTCTGGTATTAACCACATGCTCAGCAACTTGGCAGTTATGAATTAACAAAATATGCAGAGATAAGCTGAGGCTCAGAGAGGCCACAATACCACACAGCTAGTTAGTGATGGCACTGGAATTCAAATCCATGCTTATCTGTCTCCAAAGTCCATCATCTTTCATCTAGAATTTAACTCAATCCAAATCAACAAATACTTATTGACTGTTCAATAAATGTGCTGGGCACTGTGCTAGGATATGGCAGTGAACAAGACCGATGCAGTCCTTGTGCTCATGGGGGTTACTATCCAGATGAGAAAATAGATATTGTAAAGCTGGGCACAATGTGGTGATTGTCAGGCAAGGTGAAATACATACAACGTCCACACTTTTCAGGCAATGAGGAGAAGTAAACATGAGCTCTCATCTCTGCCCCAGAGTTCAAAACGTTACAGGTTATGCATGTTCATGTAGGCTGACCTGGGGGTGTGACCAACCCCAAGGCATTACGTCTGTGGGAAAATGCAGGCTGAATTCTAAACTGATGTATAAACAACTTTGGGAGCTCAGCAGTACTCAAAGTTAGTACCTGCTTTTTATGCGATGTTTTAATGCAAGAACAGCAGATTTACCTTCCTCACTGGATTCCACTGAGTATAAAAAATAAAATCAGTGTCAGCATGTATTTATTGAAAGTAGACTAATTGAAGATGGGAGGATCAATCAAGCCACAGAGATTAATTGTTGAGTATCTACTCAGAGTTCGGCACTATGCCCAGGCAGTGTGGAAATACAGGGGAAACATAAAACTGGATCAGCCCTGTCCTTGGAGAGTCTGTAAATCACATATAGGACACCCACAGAAGAACACTTTCTTTAAATGATGGCCATGCCAAATTTCCAAGAGATGGGATGGACACATGTCTGTGAAATGGACCAGGCAAGTCAGATAAAGGGAAATTGACCCAAGCTTCAAAAGACAAATATGACTTAAATATTCAGAGAAAGTCCATTGTAGCAGTGGGAAGAGTTTTAACCAGGGAATGAGGCTTAGGAAGGACTACATGTGCTCTGAAATAACGAATAGACCACTGAGGCCAAGTGCTGGGAAATAAGGTCTCCGACTTAGTTTTTAATAAGAGAGGAGCTTGTCTTCAACACCTTTGCATCCCAAAGGCTAGCGTGGTACCTGATAAATCATAGGTGTTTAGATAATGTTTAGTGAGCTGTTGGATAGAAAGATATTACCTTGGTTGAAAAGAGAAATAACAAAAAGTGTTAGTCTTGTCTCAACATGTGCCAGAAAGGTCTACCGTGACAAGAGCAAATGTCAAGCTGCATGTAATTAAGTGCTAAATTATATGATAAAGACAAGAGTTTTCAGAATGCAGGAGAGGTAGTGAGTGAGATGGAGCTAAAAGAACCTGGGGTGATTTCTTAATCAAGGAATAATTAGGTTGAGCCTATTAGGAAAGGCAGGGTCTGGCTCTCAGAAGTCACAATTCAGATGTCTACACGGGCAGGGTGGATAATATAAAAGTGTGAACCCAGTCATCTAGAAAAAAATAGGAACTAGTGGGACTGTGGGTTTTATGAAATAATTATGCAAGCCAAACAAAATATATCTGTGGTCTAGATTCAGGTTGCGAACCACCAGCTGGAGGTTTTCAGGACAGACAGAAGGAAGAAAAACAGGGTGACTGTAGTCAGTAATAATTTAATTGTCGTATTTTAACATAACTAAAAGAGCATAATCGCATTGACTATAACGCAAAGGATGTATGCTTGAGGAGATGGATACCCCATTTTCCATGCTCTGATTACCACACATTCCATGCCTGTATCAAAACATCCCATGTACCCCATAAATACATACACCTATTATGTACCCACAAAAAGTAAAAATTAAAAGAAAAGTTAGAAAGAAAAAGAACCCCTTCCAGACGGAAGGAATACGGTAAATGACAAAGAAGAAAGAGCATGAAGGCTTGGTGGGAGAGTGAAAGTCTGGCTGTGCTAGAATGCAAACTGCAGGCTGGAAACAATTAGAAATGTGGTTGGAGAGGAAAACTAAGCAGAGTTTGGATTTCAGGCCAAAGACAAGGTAATAAATAGAGGGTCAAAGATGACCTTAGCATGCTAGGTTGCTTGCAGGAACTGTGCTGAAATTAAACTTTATTTTCCAACCCGTGCTGTTAAACCAATTGTGTTTATCTCTAAGACAAAAGTGATCTAAAAATCTCCCTGAGATTCTAGAACTCTTAGATCATTTGCTGGAAGCTCCCTAGCTGCAGTCCTTGGCTGCTGCACCCTAGATTGTACGTGACAGGTGGGGCACCATACATAGAGCTGCTGATCAAATGCATCCTTAAAAACAGAGTGCCTCCTCCCTCACTTAACTCATTTCACTTAAGGATTTACATCTACACCAGGAAAGCAAATCAAAGTTATAGTTCCCTCAGCAACTGTAACCTGGACCAAACATAGCTATATTTTTCTGCTGCTGAGAGGGCTTTTAACTCATGCCTCCCAACTTCGAAGGGGAGATTTAATTCAAACATTATGCAAGAAATGCTTTTTGGAAAGCAAGTACCAGACCCAGTGAAAGTTTAGAGTGTAAATGGCTGTTCCTTTCAACTAGTGCTTTTACGCAAGGGTTCCCAGCAGACAGAAATCTTCCACAGCCTCTCTATAGTCTTGGAGGAAGAACAGTAGGGTACCTTCACCATCCCTGCAAGCTGCCACGCCATTCATGGGTCAGAGCCCAGCTTTGTTACTACAGGCAGCCAATGTTGAGGGAACTATGCAGGAGCCAGGACAAGGGGGAGGGAGTGATACAAGTGAGACACTAGCCTAGAAGGCAAAATTGAAGGGGTGCCAAAAAAAATTCGGTAATCAAGAAAATTAACAAGGCAATTTTTTGTTAAAAAATGTGAAAACTCAGGATAAACAAAATACAATATTGATTTTTTTAAAATGTCATGTTAAAATATTATTTGATACTGAATTTTTGGTGCCCCATTACACTCTGCCCTTCCCCCCAGGCCATGCCTCACCCTCATCCTGCCTTTGAGAGTCAGTGAAAAAGGATGTGAGATTGAGGACGGGAAGGAGGGAGCATGTGAGGCCATCATGGATTTGACTGTAGCTGAACTTCCTTTTGGTCATGGCAGATGATGGAATATTAAAGAACACCTTAAGAAGTATTTCAAGTTGGTGCTAATAGAACCGAACCTGGTGGATCATTAATTTTACTAGGGGGAGGTCTGGTCAACTGTTAGCAAAAGTTGTCTTCTTATTTTCCAGGTAGATCCCCTGAGAATACCCAGCCCAAAGGCCATCCCTAAGCAATGCCAAATCAACCATTTTCCATACCTGCCAGGCAAAGTTCAGTTGACACTCATGTCCTATACCCCGGCCTAGGACTTACCACATGGTCAGGCATGTAAAACACTATAGACTGCAAGGTCCCTGAGAACAGGACAGGTTCCTATGCTTTTCCACATCCCACGTCCCCAGAGCCTAGTCCTGGGTTAAGGCATGCTAAATGTTAGTTTAGTCATGCGATTACCTAATTGTCCATTTGGTAGGAGGTTACATTGGCCTCCTGATTGGTTGAGGCAATTAGGAGGTTTGCAAATGGAACCTTCTAGTAAGGCTAGTCATTTGTGGATTTTGTTGTCTTAACTCATAAAGCAGAAAACCCACATCTATCAGCATCCCTTCACATAGCAATTAATATACTTGGCAGAACTGCTCACCTTCAAACCTCATTCTTCAACATAAGTGAATGATCATCCCTTAAATACTTCAAAAATAAGCTTTTTAAAAACATTTTAAATTTTGAAATAATGTTAGATTCCTAGTGAGTTGCAAAGATGGTTCAGAGAGTTCCTATGCACCCTTCACCCAGCATTGATTAATGTTAACCTCTTACATTACCAGAGTACAATCATCACACAAGGAAATTAACTTTGATCCCATGCTATTATAACTACTCTGCAGTCTTATTCTAATTTTGCCAGTTTTCCTTCTAATATCCATTTCCTGGTCCATGATTCAATTCAGGATCCCACACCGAATCCAGATGTCATGTTTCCAATCTGTGAGAGTGCCACAGTCTTTCATGACCTTAACTTTTGAAGAGGACTAGTCTGGTACTTTTTATTCCTCATTTAAGGTTTGTCTAATGTCTTCTCATCATCAGATTGAGGATGTACATTTTTGGCAAGATCCCCACAGAAGAGATGTAGAGTCCTTCTCGGTGCATTGTGTCAGGAGGCACATGACATCCATATGTCTCCCTGCTGGTGCTTTCTCTTTGCTCATTTGGTTAGGATAAGGACCAGGTAAGGATAGCACAGGGCCAAGTGGCTTCCTGAGAGAAAGTTAGGCAGGCACTGAGCCTTATCAGATAAGGTCTATCAGGTGTCTCCACTGTAAAGCCACTACATTTCCCTGTGCCATTAATCGGGGGATACTTTAAGAAGATACTTTGAGATTATGCAAATATCCTGTTTCCTATCAGACTTGCCCATTACTTTTAGTAACCATCGATGGTTCTTCCTTGTAATCATAAATCTGGTGGTGTCTGTCAAATCAAAAATCAACTTTTCCTAGTTGTTATGCCCTACTTAAGGCCAAAAACCTACTGAGGTGACAGATAACAATCTCCTCGTCACAGTGACCTTCCCCACATTTTGGGATCGGCCATCTAGTTTAGGCATAGCAAAACCATGGTATTCAACTCATTGTCCCCACCCCTCACCTACTGCAGGAACCAAGGCTCTCTTTCTCGCTGCCCTGAGGAAGACCTCTACATTCTCAACACCCTATATTAGGAAAGAATCCATGGCAGATCAATGAGAACTGTCATGAGAAATGAAACACATCTCCCCTCCTTGGTCTAGGTTGGGTGCTTAGTTTTTCTTAAAATCACTATATCCATGGAGCATACTAGCTTTGCCAAGTCCCTTGAGAACCTTAGAGGATGGCAGATTTACAGTCCCCAGGGGAAGAGAAGTAAACAAGCAGTTCCCTTGGGTCTCTGGATTTTTCTTGTTTAGGGTCATTCTTTTGAGTCCCTGGAAGGGGTGTGCTGGTAGATGTCCATTGCTTTTCTAAAAAGAAAAAAATAAAGCCCTGGATATACGTAATGTTTTCCAATTTCTGTGGCATTAACACTCTCTTCTTGGTTGATTTCAAGGCACAGCAGCAGAGCATTAGTCAGTATTTCCACCACACAGACACAATAGATATAAATAACCTCAAGAAGGTAAATAAAAATAAAATGGAGTCAGATCATCAAGAAGTTTTTGAGATCTTATTACCTTAGATTTTTAATATGGTTTATTTAATTACAGATTTATAACAATTTTTAATAATGGCAGTTATTTAATAATTGCCTCACAAAATTCCTAAACATGTGATACTTGGTTCTTGTGAGCTGGAAAGAGCCAGCTCCAGCTCACTGCCCCAGACAGTGCTGATCACTGTACAGCCCTGAAGTTCAGGGATTCCCCGCAGGAGCCCCTGAAAGGACAGGATGACACCTTTCTCCAGTTGCTCTAGGAGTTCCTGTGAGGCCCAGATGCCCTGCGGGGAAGGCCACCTCCAGCAGCAGCATCTGCCACTTCTTGGCAAGCCTTCTTTGGAGCTGAGAGGGCTCCAAACCATCTGGCTGACACCAGGGCTGGCTTGGGGGTTTCCCTCAATACTAATGGGGCTACGGAGTTCTCTCCAGGCTCAGTGCCTGCCTAGCATTATGTCAGGAAGCCACTTGGCCCTGTGCTGTCCTGAAAAGAATTATAGGGATGTTTTAGAAGCAGCTCGGAACAGCAGAAAGAGCACAGAGTAAAGTAGAAGAGTGAGGGAAGAAGGAAGGCCAGGTGCATAGAGTGCAGATTATGTGCCAGGCATAAGGCTGGAAGTTTTCACAGGTGATCTTGTTTACTGTAATTCTGACACACCTGGGCAGAGTGTCTTCATCTTACAGATAGGTTAGAGCAGCTGTCCCTAACCCTTTTGGCATCAGGGACAGGTTTCATGGAAGACAACGTTTTCACGAAATGAATGGTGGAGGAGGTGGTTTTCAGATGATTCAAGGGCATTATATTTACCATGCACCTTATTTCTATTATTATTACCTTACAATACACCATGAAATAATTATACAACTCACCATAGTGTAGAATCAGTGGGAGCCCTGAGCTTGTTTTCCTGCAACTCGATGGTCCCATCTGGGGGTGATGGGAGACAGTGACAGATCATCAGGCATTAGATTCTCATAAGGAACATGCACCCTAGACTCCTCTTATGCAGCTCACAATAGTATTCGAGTTCCTATGAGAATCTAATGCTACGCTGATCTGAAGGAGGCAGAGCTCAGGTGGTAATGCAAGCAATGGAGAGTGGCTATAAGTACAGATGAAGTTTTACTCACTCTCCTGCTGCTCACCTCCTGCTGTGCAGCCCAGTACCTCACAGGCCAGGGACCCGGGGTTGAGGACTCCTGGGTTAGATGACTTACCAATGTCCCACAGCCAATAAGCAGCAGAGCTAGAATTTATTCCCTGCTCTGCTCACTACTGTAGCCCAGTGGTAGATAGGGGCCTCCTACTTTAGCCCCTACTCTGCCTCTAAAACGTCCCTAATTTTATAACCCAAGCATACAAAATAGAGCACTTGATAGGCACTTGCTTTTTTTTTTTTTTTTTTTTTTTTTTTTGAGACGGAGTTTCACTCTTGTTACCCAGGCTGGAGTGCAATGGCACGATCTCAGCTCACCGCAACCTCCGCCTCCTGGGTTCAGGCAATTCTCCTGCCTCAGCCTCCTGAGTAGCTGGGATTACAGGCACGCGCCACCACGCCCAGCTAATTTTTTTTGTAGTTTTAGTAGAGACGGGGTTTCACCGTGTTGACCAGGATGGTCTCGATCTCTTGACCTCGCGATCCACCCGCCTCGGACTCCCAAAGTGCTGGGATTACAGGCGTGAGCCACTGCGCCCGGCCTTGATAGGCACTTTCTAAATATTTGTGGAATGGATACAAGATGCGGTCTGACTTAAAGCCTGTACTCCCTCCTCCAGGGAAATGGTGCAGGTGAAAGTGCTGTTAAATTGCCGGGCGCGGTGGCTCAAGCCTGTAATCCCAGCACTTTGGGAGGCCGAGGCGGGTGGATCACGAAGTCAAGAGATCGAGACCATCCTGGTCAACACGGTGAAACCCCGTCTCTACTAAAACTACAAAAAAAATTAGCTGGGCGTGGTGGCGCGTGCCTGTAATCCCAGCTACTCAGGAGGCTGAGGCAGGAGAATTGCCTGAACCCAGGAGGCGGAGGTTGCGGTGAGCCGAGATCGCGCCATTGCACTCCAGCCTGGGTAACAAGAGCGAAACTCTGTCTCAAAAAAAAAAAAAAAAAAAAAAAACTGCTATGTGTAGCTGGGCAGTGGGGGGAGGCAAAGTGGTGCACGAGAGGCTGTTGGGTTGGGAATGTCACCTAGCCCCTCTGAGTCTCAGCCTCCTCACGAGCTAAATGGGGATAGTAAAATCTATCTTGCCACTTTGGGGCTGGAAACAAACAACTGTGGTGTATACGAACAATGCTGCTCGTTGGAAGGTACAGGGGAAGTGTACGGTATGCTGTTATCCAGGGAAGTCATGCCATTGGCCTCAGGAGGGCATTTCTAACTCCATGGAAGCCAGAGGAAAAGCAAGAGGTGAAAAGAAAGCAGGCTTGGGCACAGCAATCTCATGTGTTTTAAAATCAGGTTTGGGGCTTCATTAGTGGCTCTCTGTAATGCACCACAGACAAAAGAATTTCAGCAAGCCTTGTCTCCCTGCCTTTTATTTGAAATACAAGGGAGGAGACAGGTTAGAAGAAAACCCTGCTGCTCTTGCAGGGTGGTATTGATTCCTGGGAATTAAATAGTAATGCAAAGAGGCAGTGGCAGACTCCCTTCCACCCTGCAGCAGGCAAACTGCCTGGGCTTATCAGAGAACCCAGGGAGGCACTTCAGAAGAAGCAGCCCCAAAACAGACCAACAGGGTGAGCTGCTTTCCCACACGCAAATCAGGGGCAGGACTCCGCCAAGAACACCCTCTAGTCTAGAGGACTCGTGCTCATGTCACAGTCCCCTTCCCTCCCATCGGGATTCCAACAGAGCTGAGATGCTAATGCCCTTTGCTGTCTATATCTGATCCTCTTCAAAGAAGCAGCATGAATGTCCATGTGTGTCTGTGTGTGTGTGTGTGTGTGTGTGTGTGTAAACATACATGCACCCAAAACCACACATGCATATTTAACACATTAGACAAATCATTCATGGGTGGTGGGGGACATGTGGAATGGGAGTAGAAGATGGGGATAAAGGGTAAGAAATTGTTAAATAAAATCATAGGAGGCCATTGTTTTGGACTGAGCTCCTGTACTAGGCCCCAACAGATCAAACCAAGATGGAGTCATTTGTGCTAAGTGAGAAATTTAAGGAAGCAGGGAAATTCCCAAAACAGGCTAGTTTTTCTTAAAAACAGAAGGTTCACAACAACCAGTTGGAAAGGGCATGGTCGCTTGAGCTGGCATGATAAGAAAGTCCCCTGTGCTTTAACTCTTACAAGGAAAATAACCTGAAGTTACCTGATGTTAACCAACCCACTTTTTTGGATCATTCCATTTCCTTCTTCCTGCTCAAGCTACCTTACAATAACCAATTGTTTTGCTGCACCCAAGAGAGCTCCTTCTGTTTTTTAGATAGGAATGCCTGACTCATGAATCACTAACAAGAGTCAATTAGAACACTAAAACCAATTTGATACTATTTTGTTTTATGACAAAATGCGCACAGTTATACACACACAGAACAGAGATGGATCTTGCACAGACCAATGAAGATAATGTGTCATGAACTCAGGAGTGTGATTAATTCAACCCTCTGTACCTGACATCTAAAGAAAGCAAAAAGAAGAATATTCCGCTAGCACTCAGCACACAAGACCCCAGGGAGAAATCTGGCCCTGCCATTAATTAGAGCGAGACATATTCATTCATTCATTCATTCCTTCCTTCCTTCCTTCCTTCCTTCCTTCCTTCCTTCCTTCCTTCCTTCCTTCCTTCAGGTAGCTTCAAGAGCCAGGCATTGTACTGGGGTGGGCAGAGGTTGGAGCACTCTTTCCTCATAGCACTCTGCATTCTGCAGGCCCAAAGACAAGTCCACGGAGGGTGACAACACAGGTGCTATAATGGAGCAGGCACAAGCTGCTCCTAGGACCACAAGAGACTTGGGGAGGAGGATTAGAGAAGGCTTCCCAGGAGAGTGACATTTAACTTGACTTCTCAGAGTTAGGTAGGATTTAGTTAGGCTAAGAGCAGAGGTGATGCATTCAGGCAGTAAGAATGGTATTCAGCACATTGAGAAGAGAGTGCTGCACAAGTGAGGACCTGAAAGAACTGCAGTGGAGCGGAAGCGCAGAGAGTACGGGCGGGAAAGACTGAAGCTGAAAGCATTAACTCTGTGAAGTCAGGGGAGTATGCCTTGCTCTGTGAGCTTCCCTACGTTTCTACATTCAAAGTCCCCTGTTATGCAGGAGACAGTAACACAAAATGATTGGTGCCATGATATCAGTGTGCATACATGGTTATGAATATACAGACAAGGAAGTCCCTAATTCTGCCTGAGGGCAGAGGGGAGGGAAGAGGGAATGGAATTGAGAAAACCTCAGAAAGGAAGTGTTAGCTGAGCTGAACTCAAAACGAGTTTAGGATTCTATCTGCAGAGAAAGATGAGAAATTGGAAGAGCATTCCAAGCAAAAGACACCGCATTAAGCAAAAGCAGAAGTCTCCTGACCAACGTCTAAGTTGTGAATAAAAATATCAAAACCTGGCTAAGCACAGTAGTTCACGCCTATAATCCCAGCACTTTGGGAGGTGGAGGTAGGCAGATCACTTAAGGCCAGAAGTTCGAGACCAGCCTGGCTAACACGGTGAAACGTTGTCTCTACCAAAAAATACAAAAATTAGCAGGGAGCAGTGGCTGGCACCTGTAATCTCAGCTGCTTGGGAGGCTGAGGCACCAGAAGCGCTTGAACCTGGGAAGTGGAGGTTGCAGTAAGTCGAGATGGCACCACTGCACTCCAGCCTGGGCAACAGAGTGAGACCCCATTTCAAAAAAATAATAAAATCAGAACCCTCAAACCCTGCATGACTAATAGAGTACCTTGGTAACCCCCTGCCCAGGTTTAGCCAATTGACTCAAATAGCTTTTTTTTAAAAAAAAGATGATTCTGGGAATTCCCTATGTCCATGATTCAGATACAGCCAACACCTTTTTCTCCTGAGAATTAGGAGTCATCTTTACCCATTTTAAGACTGCTAAGCAGAGTAGCAAACAACGACTCTCCTTTTTCTTGAGGAATGAAACATAAAAACAAAAACCCTCTCTTAAGAGGGGAAAAACCATCTCCCTCCCTCCGGGTCTGGAGCAATATTAAATTTTATCAGTTACTCAGCAGCCAGCAAAGCACAGAAGGAAGCCAATGTGAAACGCCTTTCAAAGTAACTGGAGTTGACAACTAAACTTGCTCAGTGAGGGGGAGAAAATGAGTTAATAGAGGAAGAAGTCAGGCCTTTCATCCTTCACCTGAGCTGGTCCTTTTCATATGCTAAGAGGCTAGGAGCAAGCTGGGTGAAGGTATTCGACACTATCATTAAAAAAAATCAACACCAGGCTAAGGCAGACATCTCCCCCTGAGTCCTATCAAGACACCCAGGGTTACAAAAAATAAGGTTGGCCTGCTGCACTGGGCTGTAATTACCCAAACAAAGACAATCTATTGAAGACAAGCATCCTCTCCCATCCCCCAAACACACAACACTCCCCAAATGGAAGCTTGGCATCCAGCACCATAACTGCTAAATTTCCACATGTGGTTCTATCCTGGGCAACGGTTCCAGTAGGTGGACATAGTCTCTATGCTTGGGGTGGGACGATGGGTTGTTCTATGACGCCAAGTAAAAGCCAGTAAAAAATGGCTATGCTGTTGTCAGCTGAGAAGGTCGAAACCACCAGGAGAAAATTATAGAACATATGCTCTGGGGGCCTTATTCGTTTTCATCTAAATGTTCAATTTTGAGAAGTTGGTGTCTGTAGAAAGCAAACAGCACATTCTATGGTCTGGATTTTCAAGACGGATCTTTGTATATTTCATGTCCCTTCTATCCCATGAAAATGAATGTATGAGTACAAATTAATGTGTTTGAAATATTGCCACTTTATGGTTTATTAAATGTGTATTGGAAGATGCTAGATTTTATAGACTGAAGAGGGCTCTTAAATTCAGAAGGTAAAGAACTGAGAATGAACCCAGCTATTCCCCTATTTCCAGTGAATACTAAAGGAAAAAAAATAGGTCACATTAGAGCAGTGGTTTCTGGGCATGGTCTCTAGGCTGGCAGCATCAACAGTACCTGGGAACTTGTTAGGAAAATAAGTTACCGGACCCTTGGACCCCACCATCCAGAATAATGATCAGAAACGTGTTTTAACAGCTCCTCCAGGTTATTAGGGGCGCCTGCTCAGGTCTGAGACCTTCTGCACTAGAACCGTGGCTCTTCACACAAGCTTACAGTTAGCATCGCCTGGTCATCATCACCTTCTCATTGAAATGCCCCCACAAACCCCAGACCAATTCAATTGGAATACTTGGGACAGGGGTCTAGGTACTGCTGCTTTTGATGCAGGATTTTTCTTCTCAGTCACTTTGCAAGCCGGGGACCCCAAGCCAGTACACCCTGTCCAAGACTCTCTCAGCCCATCCACCTATGTTATAGCTTGTACCCAGGTTCAGTGATTCCTGATCTCTTATGCCACAACCAAGAAGAACGAGGATATGTGGGGCACTGAAGGGTGAGCAGGGCATAGAATAATTTTCCTGAGCAATGAAAACAGCTTTCAGCAGAGAGGGGACAAGTGGGGACTGGAGGGGGAGCACTGGTTCCCCTACCCCAAGGAGGGAAAGTTGCCCCCCCACCCCTCCCCACACCTTGTGTGGCTGGTCAGGGGTCTTTTATGGACTCTGAATGGGGAGTGCTAATTGGTTTGTGAGTATGCAAAAAAAGGTTAAAGCGAAGACACCACTCAAAATAGGGCATGACAGTGCAAAAAACCAGTTAGGAAAAGGTAAGTATACGTAAAATAAGTGAAGGGTGGGGATCAATCAGAGGAAACTGTGCCAAATGCTAAGACAAGTTCTCAATCGGGTTTGAGGATTTAACATATAGCTTGGCTTTCAGGTTTGAAACTGGAGATGGAGTTTCACTGGGGACCCGCCCATATCTGCCTATGCATTTCGCTGCCTCCTGCTGTTTTCACTTTTAGAAAGCTCCCCAGGTGGTTTGTAATCTCGGCACTCTGGGAGGCCAAGGCAGGAGGATCACTTGAGGCCAGGGGTTTAGGACTAGCCTGGGCAATATAGTGAGGCCCCTATCTCTATAAAAAATAAACAAATAAATTAGCCAAGTGTGGTGGCTAGTATCTATAGTCCTAGCTATTTTGAGAACCGCTATATACTATGATATGAAAAATTGAGATAAGGTACTTTTGGACTCTGGTTTTCATTTTAGCTCAAAGTAATCATGGCTACTAAATGCCTCTTATTCATTGAGGAAACTTTTGAGAAGAGAAGAGATTTCCATCTTCATGAACCGGAGAGGTGAGATGTGAAGCTCACCAAAAGCATCAAAATTTATACCACATTCAGTGGTGATAACAGTGTTTAATAACTCATCCAGCAAAGACAGTTGCTCACCCAGAGAAAGGGCTGGGTTAGTCCCCACAGTCAGAATTCATTATAAAAGCACTGCACTCAGAGGTGGGAAAGAGTGACACACACCTCCCACACACCTCAAGTCCAGATGCCACAATCCCCCACGGGGAGCTCAGAGCCTCCCACTCACTTCTTGGCTTTGAAGCCCCAAGTACTGAGGGTATGTGAGACAGCAGCCTCTTCTCACCAGTGTCTGATGTCAGAGAATGTGCAAAATGATGACAGCCTGTCAGGGTAGAGCTCCTGGGGGCCACTCCCCTGGGATGGACAGAGCCTCAGCATCCTGCTTTACAAACAACTGTGAACTGGGGCCATCTCTGTACCAACCCTGGAACTTGACAATTTGCACATTATAACTGGGTCCCTCAAACTGGGGTACACTGGTGTATTCCCAAGGATCCATATTTTTTCCCATTAAAAGGGATCTGAACATTATTAAAATGTAAAAAACATTGCAGATTGGCTTTTCAACAGAAAGAGGCAAATTTTGTTTTTTTAGAGAGAATCAGGGTCTGCTCTGTCACCTGGGCTGAAGTGCAGTGGCAAGATCATGGCTCATGGAAACCTCGAACTCCTGGCCTCAAGAAGCCGCCCACCTCAGCCTCTCCAGCAGCTAGGACTATGGGTACATGCCACCACACCCGGCTAACTTGTTTTCTTTTTTTTTTTTTTTTGTGGACAGAGGATGTCCTCTGTCCACGCTGGTCTGAAACTCCTGGCCTCAAGTAATCCTCCTCCCTGGGCCACCCAAATTGCTGGGATCACAGGCACAATCACCCTTCCTGATTGAGGCAACATTCTGTAGGATGTCACCACAGAAATGATGGGCAAACCCTCATGTTTCTATACTATGAGTAAGACTGAAATCTCCCTTTAAAAAAGAAAATTTTGAAGATTAAATAGTTGAGACTGGAACCAGCTCAACAGCTGGCTACTGAATGTGCTTATAGAAACATCATCATCTCTAACCTCCTCACCTGAATGAATCCTGAATATCTAAGCTCTTGGATATTATACTCTCTTTCCATTAAATAATGTGGGAATAGAAAAAGAAAGAGAAGACAAAGACCTTGCCTTTGTATCCCCTATGCCTGTGATTACACAGAGTCTGAATTAGACTGACCTGGGTTTGAATTTTGACCCTGATATTTATTTGCTCTATTTATTTGGCCTTGAATGCTAATGAAGTCTATGAATTTCAGGCTTTTCATCTCTAAAATGGGAATAATAAGCCTTAGTATCTAAGATCAGGGTGAACAGAGAGAAAGTGGAGATTGCATTTAGCACAGTGCCTAGCAAACAACAAAATAAGTAGAGCTATAGGCTGGATGTGGTGGCTTACGCCTGTAATTCCAGAACTTTGGGAGGCCAAGGCGGGCGGATCACAAGATCAGAAGTTTGAGACCAGCCTGACCAACATGGTGAAACCCTGTCTCTACTAAAAATACAAAAAATTAGCCAGGCATGGTGGCGCGCCTGAAATCCCAGCTACTCAGGAGGCTTAAGCAGGAGAATCGCTTGAACTCAGGAGGCAGAGGTTGCTGTAAGCCGAGATCACACCACTGCACTCTAGCCTCAGTGACAGAGCGAGACTCCATCTCAAAAAAATAAAATAAAGTAGAGCTATGATCATTGATTATTTGCCACTGAACACTAGCTGATGTTTCACTCCTTTGTGTAGGCTTCCTTGACAAAAATGTCCCCCCTCCCACACATGCACATATCCTTTGTAGCTCTTGTACCCCAAATATGCATCTAGATTTTAGCCATTATATATTAGGGACAGGTTTTCTTGTTCCCAGTGCCCAGCACACACTGGGTATATCATATGTATTAATACCTCTGCATGAATGAATGAATGAAGAAAGCTAATGCATTATTACATAGTGGTAAGACAAGAAGTGGCTTAATTGGGATGGTAAAAGTAGAAAGAGACAGGAGAGACAGCACGCAAGCAAACTGATCATAATGGTTGACTATGGATCTGACCAGTAAAAGAATGTTGCTCTGCAGAGTTTTCGAATTACAGTCAATCTTAGACACAGTTCATTCAGAAAGCTCTTCTCTGAGGATGTTCTAGGAAGGAGGGAGAAAGGGGCAATGCTCACACAAACACGTAGAAAAAATGTATTGGTTGTTTGGGTCTATGTAGTACTCTGAAGCCAGTCCCATCTAAGGACTGAGAGCATCCTGGACATTACTTAAGGACAAAGAGGAGCTGCCAGAGGAACCTGGGTCAAATCAATAACCCTCCTTCCCTCTTCCAATGCTTAAGACTTCTAGGCCTGTGTCTAATTGCTACCTCTCAGGCTCCATCTGGCTTATCTTCTGCAGATTCAGCTCTTTGGAAGCCCTCCACTTACTCCCACTGAGACTTTCCTTTGGTTTCTATCCCCGCCTAATCTCTGAATGACGTCTACAAAACACATAATGACTTCACGGCCGCAGGCATCTCCCCGCCAGCATCCCACTCCACGCCCTATCTCTGGAATCTGGGTGCAGGCAATCTACCCATCCAGGAGGACACTTAATCATTTTTGCCATTTCAGAAGGTAACTGGAGAAAAAAAAACCCAAGTAAATCAGCTAAGAAAGCAGACACGAGTTTTCTTGGCCATCGAGGCATAGGAAACTCCTCCTCCCACCCCTGCAAACCAGGGCGTGAGTACATGGACAAGCCATCTAAAAAGGCTGCAATAATGTCTATACCCACATTCTGAGAAAGCCTGGACAATAAGACGCATGGTGACAAAATGCTACACGATTAACTCCAATCCCCTAGCTATCCTTCACAACCATGGGGGTTAGTCACAGGAAAAGTAGGCCTGCAGAGCAAGCCATTGACTTTTATCTTTAGACTCCAGCTGCTATCCATCAGCATCAATATTTTACAATTTAATCAACTCAGCCTTGTCGGAGTCTAAGATATCTACAGCATCAGGAGGACTCACCGCATCCTGATAGCTAAGGACCTCCAGGATGCTGTTGAGCAATTCAACGCAGTACTTCTTCTCCAGGACCTGGTGCTGCATCTCATCCTTCTGCTCCAGCAGCTCCTTCAGCTCTTTGGTGATGACAGGAAGCAGAATGTCCCGGCATTCTGGAATAAAGACAGTTCAGAGGCATGTAGAATTCCTCATTTTTTAGTTTCTTTTCTTCCATATATGCATATAATTTTTCATTAAATAGTTAATGAAGACATTCTCCTTGTAAAAAATAAAAATATTAAAGATTAGGTTAAGATTTCTTGAGAACATCGTTCACAATTCTAGTCCCTTTTCTAACCCTTCCTACCCAGAGGCAACCAGTTATTTTATTCAGTATATTGTAATATATTCTATAAATCTTATATATACACATACATATAAAAATGTGCCATACGAAATATCTAATGTTAATTTAATTTTGCATTTCATTTAAGGAAGTCATATCATATTGTGATTATAAACTTCCAAGATCCTTTTATATGATTTTACTTGTGTGTTTATCAGTATAAAACATATAGTGTTATTTTTGCTTTGTTTCCATTTTATACCAGGGGACCAATATATATATATTACTCTGAACCTTGATTTTTTTTTTCAGTCACTAATATTTCTTGGGGCACTTTATTATTACATTTAGGGACCAGCTTATTTTCTAACCATTTTATAGTACTCTCTATTATGGATGTATGTGTCTATTCAGCCATACCTGTACTACTGGACAGTTTTCACTGGTACAGACAGTACAGAATGAAAAACTTTTACTTGCATCCTTGTGCACACTGCTTTCATTTGCCAGCCTGGCCAACATGGTGAAACTCCATCTCTATTAAAAATACAAAAAGTAACTGGGTGTGGTGGTGTGCGCCTCTAATCCCAGCTACTTGGGAGGCTGAGGCAGGAGAAGCACTTGAACCCATGAAGTGGAGGTTTCAGTGAGCTGAGATGGCGCCACTGCACTCCAGCCTGGGTAACAGAGTGAGACTTTGTCTCAAAAAAAAGAGAAGTAAATTAAAACTTTTGCAGAGAATGGTATGTCTCTTGACATTGTTGTTTCAGGGAAATTTCTGGAAGGTTCTGAAGCCCTTTGCAGCTTTGTCTCCATATTTCCCTTGAAAACAGAAAATCTTGAGGAATAAAAAAAAAAAAAAAAATCCAATAATGTGTCAAGATGTCCCCACTCAGTTGCTGCTTGAGCTGCAATATGAATCATACATACCAGGATTTCATTTTAATTCAATCCAACAAATAGATGTTGGACATAGTTAAAGCAGAAGATACTCTCTTTATGGAGATACAGAGATAAGATGTGGTTCTTGCCCATTAGGTACTTAAAAACTGACAGAGGTGATTACAGAAGAAAAAAAAAAGGCAAAAACCAATGAGCAATGGCAAAAATTAGAATAAAACAAAGGTTGGAAGCGGTAGAGGACATCTCTTATTCTGTCAGCTCAAGAGTTACACCCACTCCTTCTGGCACAGCACTCTGACTGTACACGGGGGAGCCATACTGCCATGGGCTATAATCATGAGAAGCTGTTATAAGGCTCCTTTCCTTCCCTTGGAGAAGGGCTGGACACCTGACCCCAATTAGGATGGCCTCCTGAAATCTGAATCTTGAGGGAACTTTCATAATAGTAACTGCCAATGTTACTAATACACGGTATATTGAGTTCTTACAATATGCTAGGCACCGTTGCAAGTGTCTTGCATGAATCATCTCAGTAAATTCTCCAAGTGACTAAGGGAGGTAGATTCTATTATTTTACCATTTTGCTGCTGAGGAAACAAAGGGACTTGTCATGTGTACACGGCAAGTAAGTGGTAAATCCAGCCCGACTGCAGAGACTGTGCTCTTAAGCACTACATGAAATGTGCAGTCTCAGCTGGGTATGGTGGCTCACACCTGTAATCTCAGCACTTTGGGAGGCCGAGGCAGGTGGATCACTTGAGGTCAGGAGTTTGAGACCAGACTGGCCAAAATGGTGAAAGCCCATGTCTACTGGAAAAAAAAAAAAAAAAAGCAAAAACTAGCTGGTGGTGGGCACCAGCTACTGGAGAGGCTGAGGTAGGAGAATAGTTTAAACCAGAGAGGAGGAAATTACAGTGAGCTGAGATCACACCACTGCACTCCAGCCTGAGCAACTGAGCAAGACTCCATCTCAAAAAGAAAAAGAAAAAAGAAATGTGCAGTTTCTTGGGCTCTGCTGTTATCACAGAAGTACCCCAAGGAGGCTGCCCAGGGGTGCATGCTGAATCCCCTCTCCCTCCAAGATTCTGATGCTCTCCTCTCTGATGACTAGTTCCCCAGCATTTCCTCTGATTCTATGGATTATTCCCTTTCTTCTAAATACATTTGTTTTTACTTAAATTTACCAGACTAATCGTTGGGACTCTTCAGTTTCAAGGAACAGACTCTTTCTTTCTTGAAACTGAAGAGCCCCAACTAATAGTCACAAAACACCCTGAGGGCTTCAGAAGCCCTCTCATGAGCTCTGGTTTGAAGCTTCACAGAAGACTTTATGGGATCTAACAGAATATGTTCTCTCAGAGCCCAATCTCAGCTTTTAATTAAATTCCAATAAGTGTAATTAATATCTATTCATCCCACTAAAAAGTAAGCTCTATGAGAGCTGAACTAAAATTCAAGTGCCTGGTATTGTACCTGGATCATAGAAGTGAGTCAGTCAATCTTGGCTGCATGAATGGAGGAGGCAGCATTTGAGATAGTCCCTGACCAGTGGATAATATTGCAACAGGAAGAGTGAGGATTTAGAGAACACTGGGTGATTCAGAGAACATAAATATAGGGTTACTTGTACATTCTCTTGGAAGTAGAATAATGCAAGATAACACTTAACTGTTCTTAATTGCAATGGAAGTGTCAGTACTATGGAAACAGGAAATTATAGACGTCAAGAATGTTGATTCTGCTTTGCTGAAAATCGTAGATAAAATAGTTGGCCATGGCCTTTATGACACTTATGAGAAATGCAACTGAAGATATTGTTGGGACTGGGCATGGTAGCTCACATCTATAATCCCAGCACTTTGGGAGGCTGAGGAAGCAGGATAACTTGAGCCCAGGAGTTCAAGACCAGCTTGGGCAACATAGGAAGACCCAATCTCTGCAAAAAATCTAAAAACTAGCTGGGCATAGTGATGCATGCCTGTAGTCCCAACTACTCAGGAGGCTGAAGTGGGAAGATCACTTGAGCCCAGGAAGTAAGGGCTGCAGTGAGCCATGATCACACCACTGCACGCCAGCCTGAGCGACAGTGAGACTTTGTCTCAAAAGAAAAAAAAAGAAAAAAGAAAAAAACTTGTTGACCTAAGGAATTTGAGAGTACAAGACATTGATTAGCAACTACCCTTTGTTTAGAAAGATTAGGGGGAAAGTTGGAAAAAATATATCAATTAACCTATTACTTTATCAATTACCCTATTACTTAAATATTTAGTCCATATCTTGCCATCACAAAGTTTTTCATCCAGAAGTATTTATTAAGCAGGGCAAAAAAAAAATATCTTACAATGTTCATTAAAAAGTTTATTTTAAAGTTATCTTCTCTCTTTTTTTTTTTCTTTTGCCTGGCTAAAAGTTATCTTCAAAAGGACTTAAACTTGTAACTTTGCAATGTGTTGTTTGCTAGAGAGAAATTAAGTGTTGGAATGCTTGCTGTAGAAAAACTAGGTGAGTTCATCTGAAGTGGTAAATGCTTTGTCATTGGAAGATGAATAACTTCCCTAACTTAATGATACTTAACTTCCCAATTATGCCTTCACTGATGTTGTGATAATTAAATCCAGCCAGAAGATAAAAATTGTGTATTATCTTATTAAGTTAGATAAAGGTGGTAAAGTCTTCCTCTTTGAAAAGTAGAATCAAAGATTCTTGAAAAGGAGATTTAAATTGCAACAGAAAGTCTTGTTTTTCCACAGTTCTCCAGGCAAAAGGGAGTTACCAAAAGCTGTGCCTTCAGGAAATCTGTGTCACTGCAGTGAAGATGCCATGATGACGACAATCCAGGTGATGACAATGAGTGTAAGAGTGTGGGGGTTGTCCCCTAGATTCCTAGCTTCTGACATAATGTATTTGGATTCTGTTGAAGCTAAAGATTTGATAAGCCCTTGAAGCAAGGTAGTAAGAAACAAATCAAAAGTGTTCAATTGCCTTGAGCTTAAAGTGCAAGAAGACTATGTTTTAAGGCTTAAAATAGCTTTCTGTGACTCAAGATTAAAAATTATTTAAAACTCTCCCCATCTGTAAAATGAGATCAGTAGGACCTACAGGAAGGAGCCATGAAAAGGCAGATCAAGAGCTAACCCATTCATGCATTTAATTAACTCATTCATTCCATCAGTCAGTCATTCTACACACTTATTGAAGGCTTACTATGTGCCAGTCACTATTCTGGGGTGGAATGGAATGACCAGGGGTTAACTACCCATCACTGCACAGAGCCAACAGAAGTAAGAAGCAGACTTGAGTAGACAGGAATAACACTTATTCTTAAGAGTAGCAACTTATTAGGAGTGATCATAAAACAGAGCTATAGAACAACTGAGGTCAGGTTTTTCCTTAAAACGTCATTCTGTTAGCACTGTAGTTGAGATACCTCATATAAATCCCATTACTAAGATATGAATCCAAGGGAAAAAGCCACTTGGGAGATTTTAGATATGAAAGATGTCCTTGGGGAGTCACTGGTATTTAAATCCTACTTAAAATTGAAATAAACTAGTAGATTTTTTCATGGAAAAGTCTGATAGTGAATTATCCATCCCTAGAAGTATTCAAGTAGTGGGTTGCTGTCTATGGATAGGCACGAGGAAGAGGTAAAGTATCATATGAAGGGTTGAACTGAATGATTGTTAAGGCCACATCCAAAATTCCAGGATTCTATAAAACATAGCTTCCGAGCAAGTCGCAGGAGGAAGGATATATTTGCTAGGTGGAAAGACAGTGGACTTGTTTGCCTTGCTCACAAAGTACTGAGGCTGTGGGAGCTGCAGACCAGGCCCCAGGAGAAGCAATGGTTTATCAACCTGAAAGGTAGCAGCTTTACAGATTCTCAAAACCAGCATCCCCGTAAGATGAAGGTTCATGGTTTGGAGAGTCAGCAAGATTTTTGCTGAAGATGCCATTCATAACATGGCCCGTTTTTCAGAAGGTACTTTGTCTTCTCTTTAACCATGCATTCTCAGAAATGTCTGGCTCCTCTGTTTGCAGATGAAATAATTTTTCTCATTTGTAATTGGAGCTATGAAATTTTATTAGTCTGTAAAGCTTTAGGAAGCAGCATTTCTAAATTGCTGCTTGACTGTCAAGCCAACAAACACAAATGGTTTTGAAGATAAATAGTGCAAACCCTGAAATCAATCTTCATAGGCAGAGGTAATGAATGTCAGAGACCTGCACACCCAGGCTGGGTTCCTGCCTTAGGTATCCAATGTCTGACAAAGACTGGGAGACTTGCCACCAAGTGACAAGTCCAAATTATAATTCAGACCAGCCATGGAGGAATCTGCAGAGCTTTCAACTCCTTCAGTTTTAAGCAAAAGGGTTTTCTTTGTCCAAGTGACTGCAGAGAAAAAAATGCAGTATTTCTGGGTTTTCGGTCCTCCGTTAAGAAAGTTTTGTCATGTGGTGGTCAGTGCTACCTACCTGAATGCATAGCCCTCTTGAAGTGTGGTGTGCTTTTGCAATTATTTGGTGTCTCAGGGACACTTCAAATAAGAGGATCCTTTTCTTCACCTGCTCCTCCCCAATATCAGCCCCAGTGGAAACTAAATGGAAATTCTTTGTCACTTTGGAAAACCACTTTGAAGTGCATCCAGCCAAAATCACATCTGTCACCGTAGTCGCAATCCAGCTCCAGCAGGAAACACTCCCAAAAATTATATCTGAATTGACCCTCTTCCCCACAAGTCTGTTGTTTCTCCTTTGCTGTCTCTCAAGAGTGAGGATACCCCAGTCACACAGTCAACCAAGCAAAGAAATCACCTTTGAGTTCTTCTTCTCTTTACACCAGCAACAAATCCATCATGAAGTTATGTCCACTCTACCATCAAGCCAACTTCCTCCATGTTCTGTGTCAAGTCTCCTAACTGCCCTCCCTGCTCCCTGCACAGGAGTCCATTGTGGTCAGGAAATTCTTCATTAACTTCCTATGGCCCTCAGGATGACTTTTCTGAACCCTCTGGTATGGCTGGAGGTCATTTGTGAGCTTAACTCATCGTGAACACTCATCACTTGCCAATCCTCCACCTCCCTCTCTCTGTTTCAACCACAAATTCTCTCCTTCTCCTGAATTTTTGCATGTTACTTTCTTTACCTGGAATGCTCTTGTCCTGCCCATCTTCTCCTGACTCTTTCTTGCCTTCTAGCTCTTAATTTAGATGTCAAATCCTCTAGGACAATTTTCCTGACACCCGAACTCTGCCTTGGGTCACTCTCCTTCATTCCTATAGCACCCATAATATATTTCAATATATTTCCATCTAACCATTTATCACGTGATATGGCCATTGTCTAAGTAACAGGAAAACCAGTAAGATTATTGGGGTTGTTCCATAAATGAAAGTAAGGCCCAAGCTTAGGACAAAAGTCACTAATTATGCCACATTCAAACTTCAAATTGTCTCCAGTAGTTGGGGTACACCATCATCCCTCTAGGTTTTTTGAGACAGACTAGTTCAGGACCAGCCCTACACCAAACCACATGCACTCACCCAGAACTGAGAGAAAGTCAGCTGTGGCCATTGGATATAATGCAATGTCCATGGAGAGATGCCATTACCCCTTCCATCCTTGAAACTGATGTTGAGAGAAGGAGAACCCAAAGAGTCACTTATAAAACATAAGAAGACAAGATGGACCCTATTTCCCTGCTAGGGAAATGTTTGCCAATCTGTGAACCCAGATACATCTTGGTCCCACCATCAGAATGCAGATTTTAGGACATTCTGGAATGTGGTGCACTGTAGTTTCCCAGCTTCCTTCTTACTGTTGGGGAAGATTAAACACAAGCAATGCATCTGTGTCAAAGCTCAGTCATGTCCTCAGCATGAGTGCCCATGTTTCTAAGCCTGACTGTGGCAGTCTGCACTTGGAATCTCATTCTACTCATGGGTTAATCGACTCTTCAGACCTGTTCCATTTTTCACAGACTTTAAGGTGAAACTCATTCGGCTTTGGCCAAGTTCCTTTGACTGAAAGTCAAATTTCCCTCAGTTCAACTCTCTTGGAGACTGGCAACGGGGTGGGGCTATAGCTGTCACAGCTCACCCTGCCCTCCCCTTGTAATTGAAACCTAAAATTCTCCCAGGCAGTGCTGAGCAGTGTGAACCCAGCTCTGCTCTGCCAGGCTGCTTTCCTTCTGTTTGGTTTGGGAGCATTTGCAGTTGTTGAAAGCCACTTGGCTGGATCAACTAGACACAAAGAGAGACCTCCATAGACATGATTCTTGTCAGACAGCAATTTGTTCTCACAACCTCCCTCCTCCAAACAGCATATCATGAAGAAAATTAATTCCACCCACTGGGAAATCAATAATACCCACAAATTTCATATTCCAGATCAGGTTACAAGTCTTTTACAACTCCACCAGCATTTTTCCCCCAACGCATTCTTCAGCAGCTCCCCATGAGTCATTTGCCTCACCCCCCAAATGATTCAGAATCACCACCCGCAGCCCTCCGGCCAGCCTCCACCACCATCTATGTCTCTACTTTATGAACCCCTCAGGGGCAAAAATATGTCTCCCAGCTAAACAAACACATCCTATTTAGAGATGTTAGAACTCAGCAACGGTTAAAATTCTCTCCAGGTATCTTAGAAGGGAGAAAACATAGTTAGGCAGTAAATCCTTAAGGAAAAACATACTTCCAGAACTTTATACTAGATACCCATTGAAAGTCCAAACCAAGCTCTTGCTTTTACCATGTATGCTTTATATCGAACATAAAAAGTGATTTTGCACTAAACCTAATAAGCAAATGCCCTATAATAAGTTGGCTCATGCCACTTAGAAGCACAGAGACAGCAGGGAGGGTAGACTGACATGCAACAGCTGGAAGTGTTATTATGTATGTGTGTGTGTGTGTGTAGGAATGGGGTCTTGGTATGTTGCCCAGGCTGGTCTCAAATTCTTGGGCTCAAGCAATCCACACACCCTGGCCTCCCACAGTGAAGAACTTTGAACAGGATGGGAACACGTTTGTATCCAAAAGAAAGTCACACTGATTATGAATATAATTTGAAAGCTCTGATAGTCAACATGCAATATATTTGTATTCTTATACATGTATGTTTAAATATATATACATACATATGTATACATACATACATATCAATGAATACTCACTGTTCTCATGGATATTACATTCTAGTGGAGTGTCATAAACAATTAAATAAACAAGATAATAGTTGACTTAGGTTAGATATTCCAGAGGCAAACTCTATAATGAAGTTTGGGTGAAAAGGACTTATTAGGAGATGTTCCAGAAAAAAAATGGAAGGGGAGTAGGGAAGTGGAGGGAACAAGGCCAAGCTGAGTGTAAAAGTCAAGCCAACCTCACAAAGGTAACTTTTGAGCTCAATTCCACAAGGAGTTCTGGAGACAGTATAGATTCCAGGGGTGATGAACGTGGAATGTTCAGAACCAGGGGATGGACAGCATTTGGGGTGGTTCCAGTCTCTGGGAAAAGTAGGGTCCTGCAGCCCGAGGGCAGCCCCAGGAGGCAGGTGCTGGAGTTGCCCTGGGCAGGGCCCTGAGATCAGATGTTACAACAATGGGCACCAATAACTGTACCAGCAAGGCAATTAACCAAGTAACAGGAATGAAAGAGTCTAGGGGTTTGGGAAGACCAATTCATACAGTGCAGTCAAGGGAGGGCCTCGCTGAGCTAGACACACTTGAGCTGAGAACTGAAGGGGGTGAAGGGAGCTGCATGCACAGGTCTCAGGGAGGCGTACTCTCAGAGGAAGGGGCATGGAAAGGCGCTGGTGTGGAAATCTGCTGAACTTGGAGGAGTGGTATGGATGCAAGTGTGGCTGGATTGCAGGAAACAGGGGTTTAATGTGAGATGATAAATTTGGAGAAGCTGCCAGGACCAGGTCTTATCAGGCCCTGTGGCCCATGGTAAAAAGTTTGATTCCTGGGTAAAGATAAACAGTTTTTGTTTTTGTGTTTTTAATGGAGGGTGAAGGGGGTGCCTAGAGAGGAAGGTGGGAGAACACTGAGGAGGCTTTCTATAGAGGTAAAGAAGGGGTCTTGTATTTATTGTGCCCTCGCTGTCTACCACGCATTCGCTCTGTGAAGTATATCATTACATCTATTTTACGGATGAGGGAACTGAAGCTTAGAGAAGTTCAGTAACTTGCCTAAAATCACACAGCTAGTAAGCAGAGCTGAGCTAAACTCAGGAAATACGATTCCAGAGCCCATATTCATACCTACTAAGTTATGCTTCTTCCTTACTATAACAATGCAGGCGAGAGAAGATGAATGCTTGATTCATTTGCAGCAGTAGAGACAAGGGGACAAGTAGAGAGGGAAGTTGACGAACTTGGGTTATGTTTTGAAGGCAGAGTCGACATGGCCTGCTGATGAATCCATCATCATGTGCTGCATACATATTTAAGCATATGCATTCTGGAGCACTTGAGTGAGACAGCAATAGATTCATTTTAGGGTTTATCAAATTAGGGTGTAATCATGGAGACCATTTCCTGGCCTCAACTAGCAAGTAATGAAAGACTCCCATCAACATTTCTCCGATGGTGACAAATGGCCACTGAGATAGCCTATCATCACGCCTTCCAAAAGCTATTAGGACATGACTAGCGTATTCTGAAAAGTATTTGCACCTTTAGTTACCCCCACTGCACTTGCCTGCAGTTGCTAACTGGCCTCCTCAATGCTAGCTTGCTCATTAAATCCAGCTCCTTAGAAAGCACTTTTGGAAAAATAAAAAGCCAATCCAGCTCCTTAGAAAGTGCTTTCAGAAAAATAAAAATGTAGATATGGCCAATTGAATTGGGACCCAAAATTTGATTTGTTTCCTAATGCTTAGAACGATTACATTTGCACCAGATGAGTGCAGCTTGGCCTGTTGGAAGACTGTACACCCACCTCTTCATCCTGGTGATGAAAGGGGCAGCAAATTAAAAGCTTCTGGCTGACCAAGCTGCCTCTGTACTGGATAATTTTGACAATCTTTAAAGAAAGATTCCTAGCTAAGTCCTGGGCATGCACCTGCAGTCCCAGCTACTCAGGGCGCTGAGATGCATGGATTGCTTTAGTCCAGGAGTTTGAGGCCAGTCTGGGCAACATAGCAAGACCCTTACCTTAAAAAAATAACACACACACAGAGAGAGAGAGAGAGAGAGAGAGCGCAAGATTTTTAGATAAGTACTTCAAATACATGCAAGAGGAAAAGTTAGTCCAGTAATGTTGTGACTGTGAAGATCTGTGTCTCACGTCCTTTGACACCATTTCCAATTCAGTGATGTATGGAATTCACATTGATTTATAAGGGCTCAGGTGACCTATAAGATTGGCTAGCAGCCCCACCCCTCCAGGGCCACCATCCCTGACCCACTGCCTCTCATTTGCATCACACCATATAGAGTCCCTTATTCTGTCATTCCAGTCCCTCTGGAGACTTATAGAATTTCACTGGCTTCACGACTCCCAATCTCTACTTAACGAGGAATTCCTACACTTTTATCTCTTTATTAGCTAGTATCTGGTCACATACTCAAATAGAATCTTCTCAGCAGCCAGGGTCACTATGACATATATTTTAAAAGGGACAGATATTATTGGCATGAAGGGGAGTGGGAAAGTGGAATATTTATTGTGAGAGATATGCAATATACATTGAACTCCTGCTAGGTTCTAGGCACCATACTGGAAATTTATTTAATCCTTACCAAAACCTATTCAATAGATTGCATTGCCCCCATTTTACAGATGAGAAAATAGGAGCTCCATGCAGCTCATCCAGCTAGTGTATCTCCAACTGAGGCACAGCCCCAGCACAGACCTGTCTGACTCCAACATCAGTGTTATTCCAGCCCCACCCCTTTGGCTCATGAGAGCAGGGCAATTATTACCAATTTCTTAGATTCTGCTAGCATGAAGCAGCCACCCTTTGAGTTTGATAACTCCCTTAAGTTGGCTTTAAATAGATAATCCGAGACAATGATTGGTTGGTCTGTTTAATGATTGGTTGACATTTGTTGTGGTTTTATAGGTTACAGTCCCAGGGGAATGAAACAAGTCTCAGTCCTAGAACCTCAGAATTAAACAATAATGAGCATTAGTCAACTCAATGATTGAGTCTTTAGTCCAGCCATTCACTTCTTTTATTTCTTTATTCAACTATAGTTGGTTGAACTTCCCCATCACAATGCAGTTGGCTAGCAAAGAGCAATTGTGACTTGAAGCCATTCACTACCTTTTCCTACTTAGATAGTGAAAGCCCGGACTGACCTATCCAATCTCAATCAAGTCATGTCTCCTATAGTTCCTAGCACAATGCCTATTACCCAGTAGGATCTTAATAAGTATTAGACAAAAGAGTGAGCACTTGCTGAAGGCAAAGAAGGGGCCTGTACTTAGGGCAACTCATGGAGTCAGAACCCTGTAGAGTGTTGGGTTGGTCAATATTCGTTATTCTGTGCCATACTGGAGGAAACCAGGTAGTAGCAGCTGGGGGTGGGGTGGGAGGAGCAGAAAGAGAACTGTATGTGTGTTTCTTTACCTTCACCACCTTCCCTGAGCCATTTTACCTAATCATAGAGGAAGCCATGGCATAGCGAGTAGAGCTTTGAGTTAAAGGCTGAAAGACCCAAGTTCGAATCCCAGCCTGACTACTACCATGCTGTGTGTAACCTTGGATGAGCCACTTCATTTCTCTCCCTCCAAAAATGGAGATGAAAATGAGTCTTTCATAAGAAGATCAAAATAAAACATGATACAAATCCAGTTGCAGTTATTAAGTGCAATGAGACATTGGGATCCAATGCTACGCAGAAGTTTCTCAGTCTAAAGTAGAGTGTGTTGAAGTTTCAGTTTCCTTCTACTGTTGCTAACTTATAAACTCTACAAATGCCTGGTCCAGGCAGGCTGGAATGAAACGGACTTAAAGCTATTATGTGCATCATTCAAACAAACTACACTTTTGTCTGAATACCAAACTCAGAGAATTGAGTTCTAAGAAGTGGGTATGAATTGAAATAATTGGGATATATGCCTCAGATTTCCATTTTCCCTTCTGTATGTGGACAGACTAATGGAGGGCTCAGGCAAGCATTCTCTGAATGTCCTTTTTTTTATTTCTGTTTGCAACTTAGAATAATAATACCTCTTACTGACAATCCTCAAGCCGCACATGAACAATCCTATATTGCCGCCATCACAAAACTTACAAATACCAAAAAGAACAAAAGCCAACAGCAATGTTTTGGATCAATATGAGCAGCTAACATTCCATTTCTGGGAAAAGCGTGCATTAAAAGCCTCTTGTTTACATTTTAAGGCTAACAGAGGGGCCCTTCATTTCAGAGAATTAAATGAGAAAATTATCCTGGATTCAAACATTAGCAAAATGGAATGGCTGTGTGATTGTTTCCAGTCATCATCTGATTCTCCTCTTCCCTCACCTTCCCCATATCAGCTCCGAAGAAGAAGAGGCTGGGGCCCCTCTCATTTATAGTGCCGCACATTTAAAACCTAGTGTGGTTTATTACAAAAGGAAAACCGAGAAGTATACTATATTTCAAACAAGCCGAAGAACTGGAAGCACACTTCAAAGAGGAAAGAAAAAAAAACACAGCCATTTTTCTCCCTGTAAATAAAAATGGAAATGGGAAGAATGTATCCTCTGGCCTGGTTTTCTTTCCTAGCACTCAGCTAAGAAGGTAGACAGATGAGACAGACTTGAGGGGCAGGGGCTCTTGCCTGCTTTATTTCTCTACTTGCGTAAAAGAGCCAAGGGGAGCCCTTCCCTAAAAGGCCCAAAGCAAAGAGTGATTTAAGAAATGAACCACACACTTAGGCCCAATATTTAAATAAGAGGATCAAAGATATTTTACTTGGACTCTACAACAATAAAAGAGAAAATGGGGAAAGTATGAGATGGTAGGAAATAAAGATGATAAATATCAGTGAAGAAATTTAATGTGCTCTCTGTACAAAGGGAAGACAATAAAGGGCCCCTACCTTTGAATGGTCCATGTGTATTAAAGGAAGGAAGCAGTCAATTGATGGGTAAAAAAAAATACAATGAAACATACTGCATTTCACAGAACTACCATTCAATCCAGCAATCCCATTACTGTGTATAGACCCAAATAAATATAAATCATTCTGTCATAAAGACACATGCACACATATGTTCATTAAGACACTATTCACAACTGCATAGACATAGAATAACCTAAATGCTCATCAATAAAAGACTGGATAAATAAAATGTGGTATATATACACCATGAAATACTATGCAGCCATAAAAAAAGAACAAGATCATGTCAAAGGACACGGGCGGAGGCAGGGACATGGATGCAGCTGGAGGCTATTATCCTTAGCAAACTAATGCAGGAACAGAAAACCAAATATCACATGTTCTCACTTATAAGTGGGAGCTAAATGATGAGAGCATATGGACACATAGAAGCGAACAACTCTCACTGGGGCCTTTTGGAGGGTGGAGAGTAGAAGGAGAAAGAGAATCAGGAAAAATAACTAATGGGTATTAGGCTTAATACCTTGGTGACAAAATAATCTGCACAACAAATCCCCATGACATAAGTTTACCTATGTAACAAACCTGCACATGTACCCCTGAACTTCAAATAAAAGTTAAAAAAAAAAAAGAAACACTGGATTTCAAATTACGTTCAGTCCCCGCCAATGAATCTCCAATTGTATTTCTATGAAACTGCAAATAATTTTGCACATTATTTGGTCATATTTATTATTAGTTATAAGCATTTATTTATATGTTACCTTAGTCCAGAAAGAATGAAAGAAGAAAGAAAATGCCATCCCAACGTAAAAGATAACATAAGCTCCAATTCCCCTTACTGGAGCCATAAGGGCAGTCATCCAGGTTCTAGAGTTTGTTGATCATGAGAATAGAATAGGACCAGTTCCTTGCAGGAACCATAGCTTTTTCTGGCACTAAATTCTTAAAGACATTTTTCATATGATGTTTTAAAGCTAAGGTTCTACATTGAGTTTAGTAGTCATTTGTTGCTTTTGACTCAAATTGTGAAATCTTAGCTCTGAAAAGAACTGGAGAAAAGCTAATGGTTTCAAGTCATTTGACTGTGTTTTCTGCTCTTGTGAAATAAAGGGAGGAAGTTTCATGACCATGTGCTTGTCCCTCAGTAGCATTTCCATTTCTCTATTCATGTGAATAAGTGTATATCGAGCATCTGCCAAATGCCAGGCATTCCATATGGCACATAGCTGTACAGGACCAGGATGCAGGTTATAAAGAGAGAGATGTTACCAGATTCAAGGCATATATGAAAATGATTCAAACGCAGAAAAATCATGGAGGAGAAGAAGGTTTTCTTGAATAGAATGAATACAGTTTTGGAAATAATGAGTTTGAGTACCTATAGGACATCCAAAAGGAGATGTCAAAGGAAGGACTGGCCAAATAATCAGATGAAAATGATCTAGTACAAATGGGTAAGCATCGGTTTAACTATATGAGTGATACAGTGGACATGGCTGCCTCCTACAAAAAGTAGCTTGCCATGGGCGATTACAATACATTTAGCAGAGAGTGGCTTTTTAATTTTATTTGGGGGTGCTCATGCAGATCATGATAAAGTGAAAAGGAGAAGAAAAAAGAGGGGAAGGAAGAGGAGAAAAAGAAAAAAGGAAAGGTAAAAGAGGAAGGAAAGAAGGAGAAAAAGAAGAAAGGGGAGGCAAAGGAAGAGAAGAGAGACACAGAAGAGGAGAACAAAAAAGCAAAGGTAGAGGAGGAAAAGCAGCAGCAACTGGGCAAGGATGGGGATGGGCAGGCAACAGATGAGTAGGGGAAGCTGGGACAAGGGAGCCACAAAAGACCCAGAAACAGGAGGGATTTTCACTTGAAATTTTTAGGCAATCACAAGGACAAGGTTAAGACTGAGCCCAAAGGTGCCAAAGAAGCCCAAACTTGCAGGGGTCCCAGTGATCCCACCTGTAAGTCTGTCAAAACTGTCACTTCACCAAGTAGCATCAGTTGGGTGGGAGCTGGGGGACAGGATTTTCTGGTAGTAATAGTCAGTGACTACTTCTAGAGCACCTATCATGCATCTGACTGTTGAAGGTGGGGATGGAACCATCTTTTCCCTCAAAGACGCTGCTAGAGTACCAAGCACAGCCCATTAGCCCAAGACAAGGTGGAATGATAAACTGGACTATGAAGAAGAGGAATGGAAAGAAATGTCAGCCATCAAGGGGACTCCATTCTCATTCCTCTGATGCATTTGATCACTTATAGACCACATGGTAAGTGCTATATAGACAAGAGGGAGCAGAGTGTGGAAGTGGAATATCGGTTACTGCCTGCGTGATCTTGGAGAAATCACTTAATCTCCCTGTATCTTTGTTTCTGTATCTGTAACGTAGAAATAACAAGAGTGCCTCCCTTGGTGAGAGTGAAACAAGAAGACATCAAGCACCTAGAGCAGCATACCTGGCCCAGGGAAAGTGTTATAAAAGTATCAGCTATTGTTATTAACTTTAAAAATATTTATATGTAACTCTCTGGGTAGTGAAAATAAACCATATCTTGATATAGGTGCCGGTTAATAGATTTACATATGAAAAAATTCATAAACTATACACTTAAGATGTGTGCATTTTTATATATGTAAATTATACTGAAATTAAAGTTCTATTTAATTTTATATAAAATATAAATGTATATACATCAAAACATAAGTTCCGTATTATTTTCCCTGTTTAAAACAGTGAGTTGAAAAAGTAAAGTAAATTACCCAAGAAATCTCACTGGAACTTGTAATCCAGTACTTGGACTCCAGAGCTTGTGCCCTTAAAGACTGGACTGGCTATGTTCCTATGTCAGCTGGGCCTTGGTACTCAATAGGGAAAAGGCAGCAAATAGTTGTCTAAAGACACTGTGCTGAATTCTTCTTGGAGAATCTCCTGCCATCAAGAGAGAGCAGCTCTTTCCTCATCTTTCCCATCTGTTCTCCCACCTTCCACCCTCTTCTCATTTCAGCCCAGTTTCATCACCTCATTAAATTTTAAAACCAAGATCCATGCCAGTCAACGAGATGGCCAGTAATGGAGTACACACATCCCAGCAGGAAAACAGCTGGCAGACAGGCAGTGATTAAGAACTAGAGGGTACATACCCCAAGCTTCCCAAATTCCTTAGGGACCAAAGATGCCCTGCTACTAACTGAAGTGTGCCCACTTTAAGTATACATGTGGCCTTTGCCAAGACAAAGAGCACCAGCCAAAGAAGAGTGAGTGATCATAATTTATGAGGTGCTGTAGAAATTAATTTTGTATGCCCCTCCATTAGCAGTATGTCAGAATTAACTTTAATATGCAAGTTATCATGTTAATCTTTGATATTAAAATAGAATGTATCATCATTAACCTCTCTAGCCCTGAATTTAGCAATGCAGTCTTTTTATTAGTGGTAATAGAAGTAGCATCATTTCTTGGCATCTCTGTACTCTACCCATCTGTATGCAGTTCCTCCAGTCACTTTGTAAAATCTCTGCTGATTCAGAAGCCCATTCTTCAAACATTTGACTCTGACTGCCCATAAGTCACCAGAAGTTGACTCCACCTTCCTTCTTTTTTTTTTCAGGTTCCTCTAAATAAGAATAAATTTTCCACTGAAAGAGCATTACACACACACACACACACACACACACACACACACACACACACACACCAAACACTAATGGCCAGCAGAAGAAGCCCACAGGAAGAGGGGGCATGGATAAGTTGTGTGTGGCATTTAGGAAAAGCAAGCTCATCTTAGCCAAGCCGTAACGAGTCTTCAGAGCTCCAAAATCCCTGGATAACTAAGTCATAGCTAAGAAAAACCTTCTGCTTTAGGGAGCAGGGAAACAAATTAAGCAATACTGGAAAGAAATGCTATTAAGATAATGGGAAAAACACTCAAATACTAGTACAACTTTCTTCCCAGGTATTCATTTGATAGAGGTAAATTATACATGAAAGAAATATGTGGAGAGTTCTACACTCCATTTTGATGAATAACTTTAATATTCCCATTCCATTTGTTTAATATATGCTTATCTCTAAAATGTGTTAATAGTGGGAAAATGTTTGATAAATTGCATTTGGCCATCTTCTTCTTCATTCACACTCTCTAATGGAATAGCAAGATGATCAGAAGTTAGAGAACTTGTCAGGAAGGAAAAAAGGCAAGAATAAGGTACAAAATATCTTAAGATAGAGCATGAGTCCCTGAAAAATGAAATGATTTTCTGTCTTCAAATGCATTAGCATACTGTTTATAATGTAAAATATAGGCAAAAATACCTTCATACTGAAACTAGATGGGCTGCCGATCCAACTTTTTGGCTTGTAGGGAAACTATCCATAATGAGGTTACTGACATACAAGTTCATCTCTGGTATACGAGTAGTTTTTATGTTCTTCTTTTAGATCTAATGGTTGTTTTTCTGACTGCTACATAGAAAGGACATGACATGAATAAGAAGGAAACTGGGATTCAACCATACCTATCTTCAAAGAGCTTGGAGCTTTCTAAAAGGCAAAATCAAACTGAGTGTTTTTCAAGCTTTAGTTTATCATTATGTTTTTCAGTGGGAAACCCACTATGAACTCATCATAATTTCCACCTACACTATTGTTTACTTAATATTTTTCCTAAAGTAAATTCACTTTAATCTGCTTATTTTAAAAGAAAACTTAGCTACATCAACCAGAAAACCAGTTTCCCTTGACATAAACAATCAATACAATAAAAATGAACACTTTTATTAAGTTCTAAGAGAAGCTTAAGCCTGAGGTCTGTTCCCTCTTTGTTATCAAGGAGATTATTAGAGAACGATTAAAAACAAAACAGCAAAGATACACAATCCTTGACATAACCAGAAAGATTGAAAGGAAAATGAAAGGAATGAATGATCTTCGCTTCTGGATACAGTACTCTATCTGTACATACCTGACATTATCCTTCATGCCAAGGAAAATAATTTTGCATACTGTGCAAATGAAAGAAAGAAACCAAAATCTGAATTTCTGGCTTTTAATCTCAACTCTTCCACTAACTTGTGGTGTGACTTTGGGTGGGTCGTGTCCCCTCTGGACCACAGTTTCCTGGGCTGTAAAATGAGGAGGTTGGATTAGGCAATTTCTCCAAGGAGTCACTCAACTTTTCCTGTCTGTGTTTTGTGAAACCATTAAACATGTTCAAAACTGTCTCATCATCATCTGAAATGTGTGGTTGTTCATTGGATTTACACTGTTATCTGAAAGTCTTACCTAGAGAAATAGCAAAGGGTTGAAAAGATCCGTTATTGGGGGGCAAAAGAGCCTTTTGAAGCTGTTGCATTAGGAAAAAAAAAATCAATGAGATTGACCGCAATCCATGCACAACAGAACCTGACTGCCCAAAATATATACCTGTGCATCCCTGGACTTTGGAAGCCAGTGGGCAAGACACTGCTTTAAATTGGCCTTACAAATCATCACCTCATCACTTGCCTGGGTCAAACAGTCCTTTATGCCAGCTGAGTAAAACAGGGTGCTAATTTCAAACTTCAGGTTTATCTCCCCCTTCCTCGGAGACAGTAGGTTGTGAGGGGAAAAAAAACAAATAAATACATCAATAGTTAAAAATAAGTTAAGTAACTGCAAGCTTGCTTATTTGAAAGAACTAGCACATTTAAGCAAGCTTCTGCATCTGTAAAATAATGACAACAAGCTACCTTATAAGGTTTCTGTAAGAAATTATAGAAAGTAACTAGTATCATAATTATTAGAGTATATATGAACATCCTCTTTCTCCCATAGCTTTTTTTTTCTATCTTGATATTGTGAAAAGTCTATTTAAGCAACTTTTTATTTTTAATGCTCTACAGTGGCTCTAACTTCAAATCAATAATAAAAACGGATATAATAATTATTAATGAATAATTAAAACGGAAACAATTACACTAATTTTAAGCTATAATTTATCTAGCATTTATTGCCATCCAGGGACTGTGTTGAGCATTAGGTCATTTAATATTCACATTTAACCCCACTATAATCCAGATTTTACAGATCAAGAAACCAAGAACCAAAAAAAACTGACATGACTTTTCCAAAATCACTGATGAATACAATTCAATTATCAAACAAAATGAAAAATCCTGAAATGCCTCTATAGAACTCAAGACTTTGGTAAGAAGATCATCCAACAAACCCTCTTTGTACATTTGGGGCCAAAGTCAAAATCATGAAAAAACTGGAGGTTAAGAAATTTAATAAAATAAAGTCTATATTTCTAATTTCAGAAGGTCTTTGGTGTTTCTTGTTCATTTTAAATTATCTTTTGGAGGTTTTAAACTGCAAGAATGACTTTGACATCCTCTGGCTCACTCCTCTGAAGTCTCATGGTGCTTTGCTTATATCTCTACTATAAAATATTCATTCCTCATTATAATAAAAAATGCCTTATTTTGCAAATAAAGGCAAGCTTCTTGAGGACATCACCATATTTTCATTATCTTTTTATTTTCTAAAAGGCTACAAAATGTTTTGTTTATGCCAGAGAATCAATAAACATTTACTGAATTGAAAAACCTGTTCTAAACATTGTCTCTCTTCATCAAAAAGGTGGCTTCATCTATTATGTCTGGCATTTGATATATCAGAGAGCCAGTTAAAGATACAGATCTTGGGATGAAGGCAAAGACCTAGACTAAAAATTAAGTTTGACGGCTGCTGGCAGCAGGATGGTATTAAGCCAGCAGAGTGGATGAAATCCCCTAGGCAAGAATGGGTAGAGCAAACCTGGAATCCAGTTGAGAACCGAAGCCCTACATGGCTGTTCAATTTCTCTAAAACAGTTTGGTAGTCCTGCTCTCTGTGTGCCCCCCTATTTATGACCCTAAGGCATAGAAATAAGGACCTAGAGACCTGTAATCACGCAGCAAGGCATTCTGAGGATATACCCATGTCCCAGCATGAACCAATAAATTAAAAAAAAAAAAAACTGCAGAGGAAGCTGCCTAGTGTTCTCCCTCTAGGTTGGCAAGAGACAAAGAAGTAACTGGCCAGCTTTAGGTCTGGGGATCAATGAGCTGCAAGGAAACTGATCACAAAGAAGGAGTCTAGATCCACAGTTTCCTGTCTCCTTGGAACAAGAGCAAGAAATAACCATCTCTCCTGCTTGTTCTCCAAATGCATGATCTGTCTCTTGATGTCTCTTGTGGCTATCTCCTGATAAACTAGAAGAGGGAGCAACACATCTTGTGCTCAGGGAATTGTTCTCTCCTTTCCCTGCTGAACCACCATATAAGCCAGTCTGCTGTTTGCAAACAGGTCCCACCACCTCTCAAGATTTGCAACTCACTGCAGTCCCCTGAAACACCACAAATTTTCTGAGACGTAACTGGGACCTGCTTAATTTCTCAGCACAGGCCTTGAACAGACAGCAGAGTGCTGTGGTGAACCTCCCATCACCTGGATTGTAATTGATTTTAAAACCAGCCACTGCACCCAGAGACAGAGCCCGGAATCCCCATAAACCAACAAACAAAACAAAGCATCCTGCTGCAGACAGAGGTTCTGGCAAATCTGGGACATCAGCAGGGATAAGCCCAATGAAAAGCAAATTTTTGAGACCCACACAAACACTTGCATGGAGAAAAACATCCACCCGCAAGGGGGGTGATGTCCTGACAGCTGCCCCCTCCGAGGGGCAAGGAGGGCAGAAAGTGGTAGAGTTCCAGGTCCCACATCAAGACACACAGACCCAGTCTTAACAAGGCTCTCAACGACACACTGGATTCACACACTGTGGCCTGTGTGGACAATACGCTGACCTGAATACATCCAAACACAGTAAGTCCTTCTGCGTCTTTCATGTCAGGCTGACACCAGTGCCCTCAAAGCCCAGGATAACAGAATGCTTTCAAGCAGTTTAAATAGTACTTGAAGCTGCTGGTTCTTGTTCTATGCTGTCCTGGCAACAGAGACTGGCTGATTGTCAGAGATGAACGGGATCTCAGAGATCCAACATCCTTATTATACAAATGTGAAATGAAGCCCAGAGAGGTTAAGTGGTTTGTCTAAGGTCATACCACTTGTTAGCTTTCCTGTACTAGAGTTTTAAATTTTCCAGCTCTTAGTACAGCAGATCCTTGAATAACATCATTTTATTGAATGTCGTTTTGTTATAACCTTGATGGGAAAAAAAAAATTAATTCCCAGCTGGAGCCACTGTCTGTGGAGTTTGCACATTTTCCCCGTATCTATGTTGATTTTCTCCAGGTACTCCAATTTCCTCCCACCTCCCAAAGACATGTGCATCAGGTTCATTTAGCATGTCTACACGGCCGCAGTGTGAGTGAACATAGGAGTGTGTGAGTGCACCTTGTGATAAGATGGCATCCTTTCCAAGGCTGGCTTCCTCCTGGCACCCTGAGATGTCAGCATGGGCTCAAGCCACCAGGACCCAGAACTGGAATAAGCAGGTAAATCATGATATTACTTGTTTTTATTATTCTTAAATGTATGTATAGCTCACATTTATTTTAATGTTTAATATTAGAGTGTTTTGGTCTTTATTTACAAGTAAGTCATTATTTTAAGTTAGGAACCTAACTCTTGTTTATATCAATTAGCCTATGGCAACATTGGTTTTGGTATACATCATTTCACTTAAAGTCACAGTTCTCAAGAACCTGTGGATGACATTAAGTGAAAACCTAGTGTGCAGTGTTTTCTTCAATAGACAAGACTACCTTCTTTCAATGGAGGCAGCTGGTCCTTTGACCTTCAAACACCTATCCCAGTTCAGTTACTGGAAATATAGAGGGAACACACATACTCTTTACCTGAAGTCAGGCAGCCAGTGTTGTGTAAGTACAAGGAAAATCTTAGAGAAGCATGAGAAGGAGGAGAGGCCCCTGAGATCCCAAATACATGGATTCTCAGTGTATTTGTTTGGCTTCTGATAAACGAAATATGAACAAGGAGGAAACCCTCTACCTGCCCAGAAGCTGCCAGCATACAAGGCCCAGAGGTACTTTACTGGATGCCAAATTCTTTTAACCAACCACGGGAAGAGAAGTTGACAACTTTCCCATCCATTTTGGGGAACCCTTTAAAACCTGACCAGGAGAAGGTATATTAGAATGACTCAACACACATTAAACACACACATCCACACACACACACCTTTATTGGGTTGGGGAGCCTTAACACTTACAATTCTAATCAGAGCTGACTCCATCTGTCCTCAGTCATAGAGCAGAGTTTACAGCTAGGGGAGAGTGGCAACAACCAGGGCAAACTGGGCTCACGCTGGATGGGAAAGAGCCAAATGCCTCTTAGCACAGTAATGCCAGGGTTGCTAGATCCAAAAGGATCAAGGCCAAAGCCATGGTGAAGGGAAAATATATGACCCCCAAATTAAATTAGAAGATGCTGGGTCTGAGAAAATGTAATGCTCACCTTGGCAAGGTGTGCCTTACTTCTTCAGTGACCCACAAAGAAAATTGTTTAGAGCTCTCCCTGGAAGGGCAAATCCAATGGGATGAATTCCTACAGCCTACAGTCTCTCTACAGGGCCACAGTTGGTCACCACATCTGGAGTATGAGGGGACTGGGTAGAGAACTGCCTGCATGGGAACTGGCTGATGTGTGAGGCCAATGCAAGCTGTTCAGGCATAGGAAGAGAACAAGGGGAAACAGGGAGTTCCTCTAGGGATGGGGTAAAGCAGAAGGTTTAAAGAAGGGGCTGCATGGGATGATGTGGGGGTGGGGTGGGAGACAGAACAAATGAGAGACAGACAGAGACAGATAGGGAGATAGTTAGACCTGCATAACCAGAAGCTGGTGGGGCAGAAAGCCTCAACCCACTTGAGCCTCAGCCACCACCTAAGCATCTTGTGAGTTCCTCTAGGGCTGACCCTAGGAAATTATCCCACTGTCCCAGTGATGAGCCAATGTGAGCCATTGGACACCACCACCAATGGCTCACAATCGCAGACACAGTGATGCCAGAAAGCCAGCAATGGCAGAGAAGGTCCCCCGACCACAGGCACCACCACGGGCACAGGCAGTGAAACTGAAGCCCTACAACCACCTCCATAAGGCACTGACATGTACCCTTTAAGTCAGGGAGGGAGAGGGCCACACTTCCGGTGCTAACAAACAATTCGTATGTGAATTGGTATGTGGGCAGAAAAAGCCGAACCAGGGGCTCTATCCTAATTCTTCTATTCAGTAGCCTTAGAAGAGACACTTCTTTCAGAGCCTTTTTTGCATCCTCTGTAAAATGGATTGGGTGTGGTGGCAGATCAGGTTCATGTTTGTACTGCATTTTTTTTTTAAGTAGGCTTGTTTAAAGAGCAGCTTTAGGTTCACAGCAAAATTGAGTCAAAAGTACACAGTTCCCATACATCCCCTGTACCCCTACCACACAGCCTCCCCCACTATCAACATCCCTCATCAGAGCCAGATCAATTTTTCACATTATGCTCAGCGAAATAAGCCAGGCACAGAAAAACAAATACCACATACTTCTTTAGACTTATAATTTTTGTTCAAAATATTCTTGGATATATAGATTGATAGATTGACAGAGACAGAGATACGGTGAGCTATTCTAAGAAGCAGGGGGAAGTGGGTCTGCTTGTTATGGTCCCAAGGTGAAGCCTCTTCAGGGTTTCTCTGAATTGCTGAATTTGACTGTCTCTGGGCAGCTGGTTGCTATTCAGCTCAGACATTCAATATGCCCAGTGTTCAAATTCTTTAATGCACAATACATATACAATCCTTCGTGTAACTCAAAATTACCAGGCAAGTAGGGAAGAGCAACTGTTTATCAGTCTCATTTTACAGAGAAGGAAAGTTAGACAGGGCTGAGGTAGCAGGAGCTGCCCCCCAAGGTCTGACAGGTGTCACCTTCCTGACTTTCGTGTCTACAATTTTGAAAGGACTGACTGAAAGAGAGGAGTGCAGTATGAGCACACTGCCGAGTGTCCTCTCGATCCCAGTTCTTCCAAAGCCTCAAGTGCAGCCCGACAAACATTTATGAGCCCAAAAATATTACTAGTCACGACTGAACGCTGTGGACAGAGACCATTTAGTATGGATGTTAAGAGCCTATGTTTAAATCTCAGCTTCCGATGTAAGTCTCAACTTTAGCACCTGCAAAGAGGTGATCACAACAGCCCCTGTAAGACAGGGTTGATGGGAGGATTCACAAAGGTAATGATATATGGTTCTCAGCACAATGTACTTCTGTGTGTTAGTAAGAACTCCGGAAATAGTAACTGAGGAGCCAGGTTCCCACCAGCTGAGTGGTGCTGCACAGAGTAACTCAAACCCTGAACCCTTGGTTACAGTGAGCTTAGGTCCACAAACCTCAGGGGGAAATATGTGCTCACTTATCCCTTCATTCAAGCTTCTCATTTGAGAAATGAGGAAAATGCAATGGAGGGATGAATTCATCCTCTAAGTTAGAATATACAGGAAACTACAGAGCCGAGACTCCAGCTCTCCTGACTTCCAGTTGTAAGTTCTATGATGCTATTGGATGACTACAAATAATAGTAACACTAGCAATAGTTATTGATGCTGAAACTTGGTTTATGAGTCCTTACTAAGGACCAGGCCTCTCTGTGCCTCTCACCAGCAACATCTCATTCAAGGCTCACAGTAAACCAGTGAGGTCAACCTTCTATATTGTTTCCATTTCACAGATGAAGAATCAGATGCTTCCAGAGGTGAAGTATCCCAAGTAAGATAGCAAAATCAGAACTTGATCCAGTCCCTTGTACTGAACAACTGTCCTGTGTTGTGCCTACACCAGAAATGGGAAGTCTCTCCTCAAATAATTTCTCACTCTTTAGCTAAAGCTGTAATTAGAGTCTCATTTGCCTTTGGATAACTGGTTCCTCTCTCCACTGTGGCGTCTGGTTCCGTGTGGGCAGTCTCTCCAGCCTGGATGGTGGCACACTCAGCAAATCTACTTTGGCTGCCTAGAGCTAATGAGGGCTCTCAGTGTGGTTGCATTCAAGTGCTTGGTATTGCAGAGAACGTCCACATACAGACACACCCCCTGCCATCAAGGATAACAGCGGAGTTGTGAAAACATGTCCCTCCCAAATTGGATCATGTCACTCCAACTCCTTCACTCAAGGACAACACAGTCTGCTCCATGCTGAGCCTATCACACAGGGAGGAAGCAAAATCGTGTGTGTGTGTGTGTGTGTGCGCGCACATGTGCATGAAAACGAGGGAGAAGGGAGAGGCAAAACCTGGACAAACACTGGTAAGGTTTGGTTAGATTCATGTCCAGTGGTAAACAAATAATGAGCAATCAGGAAAATGATTTGTCTATTAAGGCTATGAAATCCAGGAAGTTTTTCTAGAATACAATGAAATAAAGCTAAATGTCCTCAAAGAAGAAAATATTGAAATTGACTGTATTAGTTCGTTCTCATGCTGCTATAAAGAAATACCTGAGACTCGGTAATTTATAAAGAAAATAGATTTAATTGACTCACAGTTCTGCATTGCTGAGGAGGCCTCAGGAAACTTACAATCAGTGTTGGAAGGCAAAGGGAAGCAAGCACCTTCTTCACAGGGTGGCAGGTCAGAGTAAGAACAAGTGCCAAGCAAAGGGGAAGCCTCTTATAAAACTATCAGATCTCATGAGAGTCCACTCACTATCACGAGAAAAGCATGGGGGAAACTGCTGCCATGATTCGATTATCTTTACCTGGTCTCACCCTTGACATGTGGGGGTTATTATAATTCAAGGTGAGATCTGGTTGGGGACACAGAGCTAAACCGTTTAATTGACTACAGCCAGTGTCTGATGAAAAGTCTTGTGAAGTCCTTAAAAACACAATGGGAAAATGTTCCTAATAATTCTCAGAAAAGAAATCAGATTACAGAACACATAAAACAAGATCCCAAATATATAAAATATATGATACAGGCTAAGTGTGGTGGCTCACATTTGTAATCCCAACACTTTGGGAGACTGAAGTGGAAGAATCGCTTGAGACTAGGAGTTCAAGGCCAGCCTGGGTAATGTAGTGAGGCCCTGTCTCTACAAAATATATTTTAAAATTAGCTAGCGATGGGGATGTGCTCCTGTATTCCCAGGTACTTAGGAGCCTGAGGGGGGAGGATTGCTTCAGCCCAGGAGGTCAAGGGTGCAGTGAGCCATGATCACACCACTGTACTCTAGACTGGGCCACCGAGCGAGCCCCATATATGTATGATATGATACAAATCATATCACATATGTGATACAAAGAGAGGAAGAACAATGTTTTCCTCTAAATAATGAGATCATGGACATTTTATACATTTCCAAATGTCTTACAATCAACTCACAATATTGTGATAATCCTAACTTTCATAAAGAATGAATGCCATTTTTCTCATCTCTGGACCAACATCTCCAGAATCATGCCTAGTAGAGGTCTCGGTGTGGTCCAAGGCCTCCCTTAGCAATGGAGCCTGTGAGGCAAGGAAGAATCCCAAGTGCTGTTGAGGTTGAGAAGCAGGGGGCTTACAGGTCAGACACTCCAAGATCTCCCACAGACTGTTGTCCAGAGAGGGCCCCTATCACATATCCTGGCCTTCTCCACAAAACTGTACCCAATGTTCCAAGAGCCCTGCTTCCACTGAATTCTGGTAATAGTCACTCTTGTAGGGTTATTTATAAACATAATAACCGATCAGTTATCATATTTATAATTCTTATATACATATATATATATATGTTCCAATTATGTGGTCAATTTTAGAGTAGGTGTGATGTGATGCTGAAAAGAATGTATAGTCTGTTGGAGTGGGGAGTTCTGTAAATGTCTATTAGGTTTTCTTGGTCCAGATCTGAGTTCAAGTCCTGAATAGCCTTGTTAATTTTCTGTCTCGTTGATCTGTCTAATATCAACAATGGAGTGTTAAAGTCTCCCACTATTATTGTGTGGGAGTCTAAGTCTCTTTATAGGTCATTAAGAACTTGTTTTAGGTATCTGCATGCACCTGTATTAGGTGCATATATATTTAGGAGTGTCAGAGCTTCTTATTGCATTTACCCTTTTACCATTATGTAATGTCCTTCTTTGTCTTTTTTGATCTTTGTTGGTTTAAAGTCTATTTTACCAGAGACTAGGATTGCAACTTTTTTTTTTCTCTCCATTTGTTTGGTAAATCTTCCTCCATCCTTTTATTTTGAGCCTGTGTGTATCCTTACATGTGAGATGGGTTTCCTGGATACAGCACACTGATGGGTTTTGACTTTTTATCCAATTTGCCAGTCTGTGTCTTTTGATTGGGGCATTTAGCCCATTTACATTTAAGGTTAATATTGTTATGTGTGAATTTGATCGTGCCATTTTGATGCTACCTGGTTATTTTGCCCATTAGTTGACGCAGTTTCTTCATTGTGTCAATGCTCTGTACCATTGGGTATGTTTTTTGAGTGGCTGGTTCTGGTTGTTCCTTTCCATGTTTAGTGCTTCTTTCAGGAGCTCTTGTAAAGCAGGCCTGGTGGTGACAATTACAAACAATTGCTTGTTTGTAAAGTATTTTGTTTCTCCTTCACTTATGAAGCTTAGTTTGGCTGGATGTGAAATTCTAGGTTCAAAGTTCTTTATATTTTAATTTTATTTATTTATTTTTGTTTTTTTTATTGTACTTTAAGTTCTGGGGTACATGTGCAGATCATGCAGGATTACTGCATAGGGACGCACATGGCAATGTGGTTTGCTGCTGAAAGTTATTTTCTTTAAGGATGTTGAATATTGGCCCCCACTCTCTTCTGGCTTGTAGAGTTTCTGGTGAGAGATCCACTGTGAGTCTGATGGGCTTCCTTTTGTGGGTAACCCGACCTTTCTCTCTGGCTGCCCTTAGCATTTTTTCCTTCATTTCAATCCTGATGAATCTGACGATTACGTGCCTTGGGGTTGCTCTTCTTGAGGAATGTATTTGTGGTGTTCTCTGTATTTCCTGGACTTGAATGTTGGCCTGCCTTGCTAGGTTGGGCAAGTTCTCCTGGATAATATACTGAAAAGTGTTTTCCAGCTTGGACTCATTCTCTCCATCACATTCAGATACACCTATCAAATATACATTATGTCTTTTCACATAATCCCATATTTCTTCAAGGCTTTGTTAATTTCTTTTCACTCTTTTTTCTCTAATCTTGCCTTCTTGTTTTATTTCATTGAGTTGATCTTTAATCTCTGATATCCTTTCTTCTGCTTGGTCGATTTGGCTATTGAAACTTGTGTATGCTTTGCAAAGTTCTCATGTTTTTCAGCTCCATCAATTCATTTATATTCTTTTCTAAGCTGTTTATTCTCATTAGCATTTCATCAAACCTTTTTTCAAGATTCTTAGTTTCTTTGCATTGGGTTAGAACATGTTCTTTCAGCTCAGAGAATTTTGTTATTACCAACTTTCTGAAGCCTGTTTCTGTCAATTCATTAGATTCACTCTCCATACAACCTTGTTCCGTTGCTGGTGAGTTGTGATCTCTTGGAGGAGGGCAGGTGTTCTGGTTTTGGGTGTTTTCATCCTTTTTGTGCTGGTTTCTTCCCATCTTTGTGGATTTATCTACTTGTAGTCTTTGTAGTTGGTGATTTTCGGATGGGGTCTCTGAGTGGATGTCCTTTTTGTAAATGATGAAGTTATTTCTTTCTGTTTTTTAGTTTTCCTTCTAATACTCAAGCTCCTCTACTTTAGGACTGCTACAGGTCCACTCCAGACCCTGCTTGCCTGGGGATCAACTGCAGTGGCTGCGGAACAGTGAGGGTTGCTGCCAGTTTCTTCTTCTGTTATCTTTGTCCCAGAAGGATACCCACCAGATGCCAGCCTGAGCTCTCCTTTATGAGGTGTCTCTTTGGATATACGGGGATTGGAGAGCTGCTTGAGGAGACAGTCTGTCCCTTATAGGAGTTCAAGTGCTGAGCTGTGAGCTCCATTGTTCTGTTCAGAGCTGCTGGGCAGTTACGTTTAAGTCTGCTGTGGCGGAGTTCATTACTGCCTGTTTTTCCCAGGTGCTCTGTCCTGGGAAGGTGGGGCTTTATTTATAAGTTCCTGACGTGCTGCTGCCTTTTTTCAGAGATGCCCTGCCCAGTGAGGAGGTAGGCTAGTCAGAGTCTGCCAGCAGAGGTGTTGTTGAGTTGCTGTGGGCTCTGCCCAGCTGCTGTGTGAGCTTTCCTGCGGTTTTGTTTATAGAGGTATAGTTAGAACTGCCTCGGTAATGGCGGACTGCCTCGGTAATGGCCAAGTGCCTCTGTAATGGTGGACTGCCTCAGTAATGGCGGACTACCTCTGTAATGGTGGACCACCTCAGTAATGGAGGACTACCTCGGTAGTGGTGGACTGCCTCAGCAATGGCAGATGCCCTTCCCCCCACAGAGCTGGACCATACCAGGTCTAGCTGTGCTTGCTATGAAACTCTCAATCCTGAACATTTCAGATTGCTGGTCTTTGTGGGGGTGGGACCTGCCGAGCCAGATCACCGGGCTCCCTGTTTCAGCCCCCACTTTTTCAGTTGAATGGGTGACTCTGTCTCCCAGGTGTTCCAAGTGCCAGTTGAAATGGTGACCAGATTCGTGTGAGTTTTTGTGTGGTGACCCACTGCACCGGCTGAAACAGCCATGCCGGAAACTCATGGCACTTTTCCACCCAGGAATCCCCTGGTCTGTGGGCAGCAAAAATTTGATTGGAAATGGCAGTGATCACTCACCCTCTGCGTTTTCACTGGGAACTGCAATCCAGAGCTGTTCCTATTAAGCCACCTTGGATCATCCTCCTCAAATTTATAATTCTATAAAACTTCATTATAAAATCTATTTATAATAAATTTGTTAAAACTTTATAAATTTATTAACTCTATAAACATTATATTTGCACCAGAAACTGCTATTCTGGGTTCATATGTAGGTTTTGTTCATCTTCTATGTCCTTTAAAAATAAATCAGCAGGTCTCCACTTGGGAGACTTATCTCAAAAAAAAGAAAAAAGAGAAAGAGAGAGAGAGAGAGACTATATCAAGCAGCACTGAGTCTGCATATTGATATGACTCTGCCTAACTGCCATCCTGTTTATACCCATGGTACAGACTCTGCCCCAGTTCTCACTAGTCCCTATAGTCTCTCCTCCCAGAGCTGAGTGGTCTCATTGATTATTGTCATTCTTGCTTCCTTAGTAGCAAAGAAATATTTCATTGTATACTTGTCTCTATCAAACATAGGGATATGGCTGGATGCTGTGGTTCTCACCCGTAATCCCAGTACTTTGGGAGGCTGAGGCAGGCAGATCACCTGAGATCAGAAGTTTGAGACCAGCTTGGTTAACATGGTGAAACCCCGTTTCCACTAAAAATACAAAAAACTGGCCAGGTATGGTGGCTCATGCTTGTAATCCCAGCTAGTCAGGAGGCTGAGGCAAGAGAACGACTTAAACCCAAGAGGTGGAGGCTGCAGTGAGCCAAGATCTGACCACCACATTCCAGCCTGGGTGACTGAACAAGAGTCTGTCTCAAAAAAACAAAAAACAAAACAAAAAAAAATATGGGGATATGGATGACTAACCAGATGGTACTGTGTTTTAGGGAGGAAAATGAAAGAAAGCAGATTTCTTTGTGAAGTAAAGAAGGTTCCCACATGTTTAATAGGTAAGTAGAAAATCTGTGTTGTAAAAACACAAGTGAAGGTGACATTAGGAATATCTATTCGAAAAGGAACAATTATCTTAGCAAATCTCATAATAACTATGACCCTGTCCCTTTGCTCATTTATATTACCTGCCCAGCATGTGTGAGCTCAAACATAAAGATATCTTTAGGAAAATCTTTCCTTCTCCAGTTGTAAGCTCGTGGAGACAGAAATCCTTCTGTTTCAGAAGTCATCCAGCACAGCACTTCGGAGTGTGCTGGGGAATCAGACAGACCCTAATTGGAATGGTCTCTGCTGTTACTTGGTGTGTGATTACTGGAAAGTTTTTAAACCTCCTTAACCTCAGCTTCCTCACCTGTTAAACGGGAATAGTGATACCTACACTTGACAAGGATGTCATGATAATTAAGTGAGTTATTTATTTTGGGTCTGGAACAAAATGATAGTTAAATAAATGGTGATAATATTACTTATTACTATATTTGTTGATAATCCCCACGGTACAGAGCTGCCACAGTTTTAGATTTTTAATAAATATCACTTGAACTGAAATGAATATGCAGCTAATTTTCAATTCAACTTTATTATAGTTTTAAGGAAATTTCCTTCTATTCTAGGAAGATGTTGGGGAAAAATAACCCAGCAAAATCAAATTTAAACAGATCAACATCAAAGTCTCAGGACACTTGTATTAGCCCATTTTCACACTGCTGATAAAGACATACACAAGACTTAGTATTTTATAAAGAAAAAGAGGTTTAATAGACTCACAGTTCCACATGGCTGGGGAAGCCTCACAATCATGGCAGAAGGCAAAAGGCATGTCTTACGTGGTAGCAGGCGAGAGGGAATAAGAACCAAGCGAAAGCGGTTTCCCTTTATAAAACCATCAGATTTCATGAGATTTATTCACTACTGTGAGAACAGTATGGGAGAATACACCCCCATAATTCAATTATCTCCCACCAGGCCCACCCACAACACATGGGAATTATGGGAGCTCCAATTCAAGATGAGATTTGGGTGGGGACACAGCCAAACCATATCAACATTCTAAAACCCTGCCTCAGCATAATGGAAATCATTCATGATTGCAATTTCACAGTAAAAACAACATTTTGGAGTAAATGTACAATCTTACAAAGATTTATATAAATGCCCTAATTATGTGTGCTTCCGTTAATGCAACTCATTCCAAAACTAGAAAAGGATCCCATGGAACGTAGATTGAAAGGTATGGGAAGAGAGTGATTTTGTTGTTCTCTATTTTTGATGAGGTAAACTACATACACACTCACAGAAGAGTTTATTGAGTGTATTTACATTGCCATTAAAGAAGTGATCTGGAATTTTTTTCTCCCCCAATTAAATTGTAGTTCAGACTGCCATTGAAAGCTGCTATTCTAAGTATTTTTGGAAGTTCAAGAGGGAATTTTTTTCCCTTGATTGTATGCCAGTTTTTTTAACTTCAGCGCACCCCAACCCCAACAGACACTTTCATAAATCTCTCTTGGAATTGTTCTGCAGCACATTAAATCACTGTCTTCTCTGATTCTGGATCTGAAGGTTTCTTTCTGAGAATGAAGTCTGCAATCCATCACATCAGAACGGGAAGAAAGGATGTGAGGCAGAGCCCCTTTTCAGATCTCCAGTGAGGAAGGGATATTTTGGTGCTGGCTAAGGCTTTGTAACACTGCAGTTGAAACGGGCAAAATGGGCTCCTCACTTGAAGATCTTTGATGCCTCTAAATGCTCTGATGAGAAAAAGCTTGTCCTCAAAATCAATGGCACTTTCTTGAAGAAACGAAACTGGCTCCAGCATGTGAAGCATTGCTAATAACCAGCTGTGTAACCTTGAATGCATCATGCAATTGCCCTCCATTCATTTAAGGTTCTATGAAATGGCCTTATCCCTTACCCCCAGCTCAGGCAGGATGCTGAGACATACTGGGGAATTCTTCCCGATGCTTCTCAATACTATATTGGGATAATAATTTTCAATGGGAAGAGGAGGATTTTTAAGGCACTAAATTATACTATGTGAAAAAGATTCAGAATTATTATCACTGTGAATCAGAGAATTATTTTTTTAAATCATAGAATTTCATTGTTGGTGGAATGCTATAAAATCTTCAGGCTCATCATTAACAATTGTTCTACAGAGGTTAAGGGACTTGCCCAAGATCTCACAACTGTGCACTAAATGAGATAATGTACCTACTGTTTAGCACAGTGCCAGTGCTTAACAAGCAGTCAATAAATATCAGCTGCTGTTGCAACTGCTGATGTTGTTAGTATGATTCAGGACTCCACACTCTCAGTTCAATGCTATTTTTACATCAGATACACAAAGAAACTACAAGAAGGTAGCTCTATGAGCCCAAGCAATTTCTTACCATAAGGAAAATTATTTCTTTTATAATTGAAAAAGTACAAGCCTAGAGAAGGTAAGTGCTGTGACTTGGCACATAATTCTCAGGATACTAACATCCCACTGGAGACTAATTTAGGGCTTGTCTGGAGGAGAAGAGGCTATTCCATTTTCCTAATCCTCAGAGCAATAACACTGAAGACTGCACATTGTGGACCAGAGATTGAATCCAGTCTACAGCAACCCTGCCCTCAGCACTAGAGATTGAATCTAGACTATAGCAACTCAGCCCACAGCCTCTAGAAAACAGCAATGTACTGAAAATGCAAAATGACACTGGCATGGAAAAGGAGAAACTGTTTGGCAGATGAAGCTGGGAAAGATGTGCGGTCAAATGGGAAAAAGAAAACTGAAAGACAAAATCAGATTTCCACTCACACTATATATAAAACATAAACTCTGTAGATAGATTCAGGATTTATGTATCAAAACTAAAATTACAGAATTCTTAATAAAAATAATGAACACCTTGTAGACTTGGGGATTGAGAAAGATTTCTTAAGGCACACACAAAAATTTGACTAATAAAAATAAATTGGTTTGATTGTATTAAAATTAAGAACTTTTGCTCATGAAAATGCATCTTAAATAAAAAGGCAAGGTATAAACTGGGAGAAGTTATTCATGATACATTAAATCAGCAAAAGATAAGTAGAAAGAATATATTAAATATCCTATAGATCACTAAGAAAAATAAAACCAATCTGATAGAAAAATAGACAAAAGACATGACCACAAATATATCAAAAAAACAAAACACAAGTGGCAAAGAAAGAGAAGAAAAGATTTTCAGTATTATTGGTGATAAAGGAAATGCAACTCATAACAGTGATGACACAGTCTAAGCCGATTTTAGTGGCAAGGATTATGAAGTGGGACAATATCCAGCGTTGAGGAGACTGTGGCTACACAGGACGACTTCTGCATTGCCAGTGGGTATGTAAATTGGTACAACCACTTTTGGAAAGAGTGTACACTATCTCCTAAAGATTCTGATCCCTTATGGCCAAGCAAATCTACCAGTAGTTCTATTCCCAAAGGAGACTCTTGAACATTTACAACAAGAGACTTGTACAAGAATGTTCTTAGCAGCAGTGCTTACAATAGAAGAAACACTGAAACAACCCAAACGCTTTAAATTGAAAGCATGAATGAACAAATTATGGCCTATTCACACAATGGAATTTTCTACAGTCATCAAAACAATGAACTCCAGCAGTCAGTAATATGGATGATTCTTAGTTTAATATTAAGTGAAAAAATAAATTCCCTCAAATTATTGACAGTTCAATACACTTTTAATAAAGTTAAAATAACTAAAACACTAGAAATATATATAAATGCAATACAACTGCATGAAAAGGAAAGCAACAGAATGATTAACAAAAGATTCAAGAGGCTGGACACAATGGCTCATGCTTGTAATCTCAGGGCTTTGGGTGGTCAAGGCAGAAGGATCACTTAAGCCCAGGGGTTTGAGACCAGCCTGGGGAACATAGGGAGACCCTATCTCTACACATTTTTTAAAAAAATATTCACCAGATGTGGTGGCATGTGCCTGTAGTCCTAGCTACTCAGAAGCTGAAGCAGGAATGTTGTTTGAGTCCAGGTTCTCAAGGTTACAATGAGCTATGACTGTGCCACTGTGCTTCAAAGCAAGTGGCTGACAAAGCAAGACCCTGTCTCAAAAAACAAACAAAAAAAAAAGACTTAAGAATGTGGTTACCTTATGTGGGGGAGAGGCAGTCATGTGGTTATATGTAAGTGATTGTTAACTTCCTAGTTTTTGTTTTGCATGGTGAGTACATGGATGCTTCATTTGTTTTTAAAAATAAAGAATATTTAAATAAATAAAAACAGGTCTTATGTGGATCAATAATAAAATGTATTTTGAATTAATGGCCAGGACTGCTCCAGCTTGCATAACAGAGGTCTGTTCTTTCCTTTTCTTAATGGGAGACTGACCATTGAATAATGGTGAATTTTACTACCAAGGTCCACAGATCAGCCTCTGAGAGCTGGTATCAGTAAGACCAGGCACATAAACATGTGTGCAGATGTGGAACATAAATAAAACGAAACTTATGCCCTTCCTTATCCTTAAGGAGCACATTCCATCAGTATAGACAGTCACATAAACATAGAAGGCTAGAATGATATATCAAGTGTCATGATGCAAGTTTGCACTCTGCAATGGGAGAGCCATGTCCCTGCCCGTACTGATTTCCTTTCCCTCCTCAGGATACTAGAGCTGGGCCTCCCATTTGAGAGGGGTCAAGGGCCACTGGCATCCAAAGCCCCTTGGTGGTCTGACAACATGCACATCCCTGGCCCCCTCACCAGATATTGAGAGTCAGAATCTTTGGAGTAGGGTTCAGGATTCTGCAATTTTAACAAACTCCTCAGGGACATCTAAGCTTTGAGGTTAGGCTTGTTGTTTTGCCCCCTTTGGGAATTGGGGTAATATCTGCAATGTATTCAACCCTCTGCTTTCGCATCTTTCCGCATTCATCAGGTACCCCGGCAGCCATTCTGTTTCTACAGCCCCAGGGGCAGAGATGACGACGGTCTCCTTGAAAAGGAAGGAGACAGGATGGAGGGGAAGGGTCAGCTGCCCCTTCACCTGGCGTTGAGACCCAAAGCCACAAGATGTGTGTGTACCAACATCCCCTATGGGGCTAAAGTCCCATTGGAAGATATTTTAGATAAACTGAGGGAAAAGTCAAAACGTGTGCCTTTCTTCCCCCTCCTATTTGAGTCCCTGGGAGAGAGGGCACTGTTTTGAGTCAGAAAGACTGGTTAAATCTAGAGCCATAGATATCATGTACTGAAAATTTTAAGTTGCCACAGCACAAAGTAGAAACTCAAAAAGAGGACTGAATTAGATTAAAAACAAACAAAAAGAAGCAGCTTCGTTTTCTTTGCACAGAGATCATGGTGCAGAAGTTTGCAAACTTGCCACAGTTCTAACCACATTGCCTCCCCAGGGACTGAGTTTAAGTGTTGAACAGAATTGAGCCGAAATTCCTGAGACATCAGGGAGGACATACTGCAGGCTTGAGGTCTACTTTTGTGCTTAAAAGGATGAGTAGGGGTTGCCTGTTGAGCATGGCTGGGGCTTGGGGTAGGGAATAGGAGGCAGTAGAAGGTATTCCAGGAATACATGCAATGAACTGAATTTTGCAAGGGCATGTAACGTGCAAGGAGAGATGACAGCCCCACTATGAGGCTAGAGCACATCCTGAGAGATAGAGGCTTTGTTTTCCTAACTGTCTTTTCCTTCTGAACAGTCTCAGAAGCAAAGCCTCATGTCAACATCTCAAGTCTTGGATAGCCTGCTAACACCCTGGCTTGCTGCAGGGAAACTGTGCCCTAAGAAGCAACAAGAGACACAGCAACCACTGTGTTGCTGTGAGCAAGAGCCTCATCCCCTTCCCAGGCAAGGGCCCCTATGCACACCTGTCAGAGCTCATATATAGCCTGGCATTTGGAACAGGGGTTGGGAAGGAGGAATGGAAGTAAACAAAATCCTTCAGGAGGGATGGCGAGGCATTTGTTCTCACATGGAGAAGGAAGAATTACCAGGTCAATATACCACCATTTTCTCCTTTTTAGTCCTCATAAGAATAAAGCATAGCATAGTGAGAAAAAGATGGGTTCTGTTATTCAAATGACTTGTACTCAGAATCAACTTTAGCACTTACTACCTGTGAGCCGCAGAGACAGCGCTCATCAAATAGTGCATGTGCTTTGTTTACATCCCAGATTCTCTGGCGTTAGCATATGAGATGTGTTCTGGCTAATGGACTGTGGGTGGAACTGGCAGGTGTCACCTGCCCAAGGACATTAAGAGCCTCTGTGCTCCTTACCTCCCTTCTTATCTTCCCTGCTACGAGGCCACACGCACCAGCTGGCACAGCTTCAAGAGGGACAAAAGGCATATGACCTTCATCAGACTTTGCAAAGGAGAGACATAAATAAACCTTTCCATTATCAAACCACTGAGATTTGGAGATTAATTTGTAACCCTATCATCACATAGTCCAAAATATTAATACACTAATACATTGTGTAATATTTGGTCTCATTGGAATGAAAATTACATAACTTTCTAGGCCACTGGAGTTTTTGTAAAAACTTAATATATATTTATGCTAATATAGAGCCAGCATTTGATAAATGTTAAGTCTCTCCCTTTAAGTTGTGGTTGATGTCATTACTATCGTTATGGTTAGTACTGTTATGCAATAGATATAATAGATGCATTTTAATAAGCAGCAACTTTGTCTCTGGCACTCTGCTAGTTGTTTTTCATAAGTTTTTACATTTCTGTATCTAGAGAAGCCACAGCTCAAAGAGGTTGCTTGCTCAAAGAAACACAGCTAGTATGCAATCAAGCCAGGATCTGAAATAAGAATATCCTGAATCAAAGGTCTCTTATTCTAATGGTGACACTCCTATTCACATTCTTCACATTTTTTTCAGATATGGAACTCGAGGCTCCAAGATGTTACATAAGATCACGAAAGTAATAACCGCTAAAATGAAATCAAAAATTGACAAGTGGGGCCTAATTAAACTAAAAAACAAAAGCAACTATCAACAGAGTAGGCTACCTACAGAATGGAAGAAAGTATTTATAAATGATGCATCTCACAAAGGTCTAATATCCAGATTCCGTAATGAACTTAAACAAATTAACAAGCAAAAACAACTCCATTAAAAAATGGGCAAAGGACATGAACAGATACTTCTTAAAAGAAGACATACATGTGACCAACAAGCATATGAAGAAATGCTCAGTGTCACTACTCAATACAGATATGCAAATAAAAACCATAATGAGATACCCTGTCACACCAGTTAAAATGGCTATTATTAAAAAGTCAGAAATTGGCCAGGTGCAGTGGCTCATGCCTGTAATTCTAGCACTTTGGGAGGCTGAGGCAGGTAGATCACTTGAGGTCAGGAGTTTGAGACCAGCCTGGCCAGCATGGTGAAACCCTGTCTCCACTAAAACTGCAAGAGTTAGCCAGACATGGTGGTACACGCCTGTAGTCCCAGCTACTTGGGAGGCTGAGGTAAAAGAATTGCTTGAACCCAGAAGGCAGGGGTTGTAGTAAGCAGAGATCACACCATTGCACTCCATCCTGAGCGACAAGAGCAGAACTCAGTCTCAAAAAAAAAAAATAAATAAGTAAGGCAAAAATTAACAGATGCTGGTGAGGTTTTGGCGAAAAGGGGATGCATAAACACTGCTGGAAGGAATGTAAATTAGTTCAGCCATCAGGAAAAACAGTTTCGAGATTTCTCAGAGAACTAAAAACAGAACTACCACTCAACCCAGGAATCCCATTACTGGGGATATACCCAAAGGAAGATAAATTGTCCTACTATAAAGACAAACATGCATAAACGTGTAATCACAGCTTTATTCACAATAGCAAAGACATGGAATCAACGTAAATGTACACTGATGATAGTGGACTGGATAAAGAAAATGTGGTACATATACATGATGGAATACTATGCAGCCATAAAAGAGATTAAAATCATATACTTTGCAGCACCACCGATGAAGCTGGAATCAGTGGATTCCATCCATAATGGATGAAGCCATTATTCTAAGCAAACTAACACAGGGGCAGAAAATCAAATGCTGCATGCTCTCAGGCATAAATGAGAGCTAAACACTGAGTCCACATGGATGCAAAGAAGGGAACAATAAACACTGGGGCCTCCTTGAGGGTGGAGGGTGGGAGGAGGGTAAGGATCAAAAAACTGCCTATTGGGTACTATGCTTATTACCTGGGTGACAAAATTATCTGCACATGAAACCTCTGACATGAAATTAGTTCATGTAACAAACCTGCATATGTACCCCCTGAACCTAAAAGTTGAAAGAAAAAAAAATGTAGTAACTGCTAGAGTCAGCCAATTCTTTATTCCCAGCCCAGTGCTGCAATGATATAATGATAGAAAAGATACAGGCACAATTATTTCCATCCCTCTTTCCCCTAACCATTGCCGAGCCACCTGTACACTGCAAATCGAGGACCCAGCAGCTCCAGATACTGTGGGCAACAGATGAGAGGGAGGAAGGAAGCTATGCTTTGATATAAGGGAAACTAGGTGCTTTGCTCAGACAACACCTTCTCGATAAGGTACCCAATGAAAATAAACATTGAGATTCCAAATCTCTGTCAGGTGTGTGTGTGTGTGTGTGTGTGTTTGTGTGTGTGTGTGTGTGTGTGTGTGTGTGTGTGTGTGTGTCTCTCTCTCTCTCTCTCTCTCTCTCTCTCTCTCTGTTTTGGAAACTTGAAGAGAAATCGCAAGCAATGTGGATCCTAAAGCAGTTTACACTGAACCAGATGGTGCCTCTGATTAGCATCAGACTAAAAAGATACATTACTTGGAGATGAGGTTCTCGTAGGGACAAATCTGTTTCAAAGGCACAGAGGGTTTGCTTTTCTCCTAGACTCCCCTCGGAGCTTTCTCTGGGTGTATCTGTGCATCCTTTCTCCTGTCATCACCTCCAGGCAAGTCTGAGCTTGAGCTGGAGAAGACAGCAAATTAGTGTTTGTAGGTTTCTCGGTTCTCCTCTCACTGAAGCCGGAAGTCCTTCACACAGGACAAGCCATTCCATGTGGGAATCTGGCTGGGGTGACTACTCCTGCAATTCCCAGGCTAACCAGCCATATGTGCCACTGATGCACCAGCAACACACGGAGACCCATTCTGTGGCTATTCCCATTTTACAGATGAGGAAATAAAGACTTGCAAGGATTAAGTAATTTACTCAATAGCACAGGTCAAATCAAAGTTGAGGCTAATTGCCTCCGTAAAGAGGTGTGTGTGTGTGTGTGTGTGTGTGTGTGTGTGTGCACGCTCGTGTGTATGTGTGTGTGTTTTAAAAGAGGCCTGAAGGGTAAATCATCAGAACGGATGGCTACCAAGTGTCCAAAACTATGTAATTATGTTGGTGCCTGCAGTAAGATAAACAATGAAGTGAGAAATCACAAACATTTCACCTTGACCTCTACTTCTAGGCCTACATAACATGGTCCCTTTAGAAAAACACTCTAGGGAAATAAAAATAGCAAAACAAAACAAAACAAAAAACAACATTCAAAGTCAGGATGGAAAGCATGTACCAACCAAGGCCCTTTTATTCACTAGGTCCTGTGTTTCTCAGACCCTGAGGAAAATCATGTAGCTGAGGGTTACATGCAACTGTCAAAGATTAAGGAACTCCCTTATTGCAAGGAATTTAAAGGTCAGCACAGAAATTGAGATTAGCAGGAAAAATAACCACAACACCAATAATAACAATTACTGCTTAGTCTGAGACATTATGCTGAGCCCAGCGCTGTGTCAAGTACTTTAAAAGCATCATCCATCTCATTAGCCTACATATCACCCTCTAAGACAGACCTTATTGTTCTTATTCCCATTTTACAGGTGAGCCTACTGAGGATCAGAGAGGTTTAGAAAATTACCCATAGTCACACAGTCATGTAAAGAGCTGAACCAGTAATTAAACTCAGGTGTGGTGTACCCCGAGAACTACTGCCCTTAACCAGTAAACCCTTCTCCACCTTCTCCATAGGATCCTCCTGAAGACAGGCCAATAGGGTAGTCTGCCGAAGTCTCAGAAAGTGCTTAAAAGCCTTCTGGCCCCTCAGCTTGATGTCAATACAAATGTTCAAGGCTGTGAGTACAAGCAAATGCCACTGAAAATACTCCAGGCAATTTGCACATCTGGCAGTTAAATGAGTGCAGGCTCAAAGCAAATCACGTCCCCAAGACACAGGACACTTCACAGGGAGAATAACAGGAGGAATTTCATTACTGCTCAAACTTGGCCAGAGGAAATCACACTCACCTTATTTAAGGGTATAAAGAGAGATGTTCATCAAAGGGCAATGGCCACCTAGTAAGTATAATGAATTCAGATTTTATTCACTGGGAACTAGAGGATTTAAGTAAGGGGATGAGTTGAAGTTTCCCTTTGGGACTATTTTGGTGAGAGGGCTCACTTAGCAAATAGATCGTGGGAGAAGAGTTACCTTTCAGCTATGAGTAAGAGCATACGGCTTTTACATGTGAGCCGAGCATGGCTCACTAATTATACTTTGCCTCCTCTTTGAAATGGGCCCCCAGAGGACATTTTGCCTACCTCTAGTCTCTGTATGTATTTAAAGGTAATAATTTTGCATTTCTTTTGTAACTGTGTACAATGCCAGGGCAGGCCTTCTGTCAGTTAATATTAATCAGTGTTTTTACTGAATCTGAAACCCAGACACACAGCAGGACCAAGAAGCAGCAGCTGTCCAGCCTGCCCTGCGATTGTGCCAACCCTCAGAGGCCTCCTTCCAGTCCTGGAGATGTGGCTGCAGTAAAGGAATTACTCCGACTTCCATGAGGCTGGAACTGACACCACATGCCCTGCCCAGGCCCGTGCTAGCACTCCATCTGGCCTCGATGCCAAGCCAGGCCCCTGGCAATGACAGCAGCTCTGAACAATGAAGGAGAGCCAAGTAGCCCGCTCCCTGCTGCCTGTGCTGCATCATATGCATAGCTAGAGTCGTCCTTGTCAAGTCCCTAGGATGGGACTCAATTTGTCTTTGCAGTGGCGCCACCTGAAATCCTGAGAGGGCCTTCCAGGGCAGGAAGGGACAGACATATTTCAATGCTTTTGGTATGAGGGCTATTTATTTGGAGGTAGAAGTCAGAACTTTAAAACCATGGAAGTCTCACTTTAAAAAGGCACAATAACACAAGGAGGGCAATTCCCAGAATTAGTCTCCATAACCTCACACAAACCACCTTGCTCAAACAAACTGCATATTTATTGGATTAATCTGTTGTCACACATCTGTCTAAAGGGTCAGGAAACCACACACATGAATATTAAAATCACAAGAACACTTTTCATCCCCACATCCTCCTCCTACCCTTAACTCCAGGGATAGGATACAGACAGCAATTCTGGATGCACCATGTTAACCAGGCATTGGAAAAAACATCTTTACAGTGAAGTGGTTCCTGAATATTTCTATGATTACCAGGCAATTTGCATAAATATTCAGGCTTCGTTCCCTGAATAAATTCCAGTTGGGTGATGGCTGATCCTCTGAATTCTAAGACCTTTTGTTTCTTGCACAGTTTGCTTCTCATTTTATTATTGACATCAGTGTGGATACAGAAGTTGAAAATTGGGAAGGTTTGGTCTTAGGGTACAGAAAAAAAGTACTGAACCTGAAAAGCCACTTCTTCACCCTACAGATAGGAGTGAAGAAATGCAGAGTTTCTAAACAGGCCATTCTTTTACATAGAGCAAAAGGCATGATCCCTTTTGCAGATCCAAACATGCAGAGCATTACTAGAGATGAGGTAGAGGATGAATATGAGCTTCCGAATCCTGCCTGATCAAATCTAGAGGAGCTATGGAAATCTAGTTAACTGACCTTGAAAATAGGGAACTTTAAGTCTCTTGCCTGTGGGGTCCAGTGGTGACCAGTTTAGGGTAAGCAGAAGCTCTGACCATAACTTCTGTGCAAAACCACTGTCATTCCATGATCTCCCAAAAATATATACCATTAAGTGAAGAAAGGCTAAGTGCAAAGCAGTTACATACTATGCTACCATTTGCATGATAATGAAAGAGTACATAGCATATATATGATTGATTGCACATCCACAGAGTGTTCCTAGAAGCAAACACAAGAAACTGGATATGGCTTTTGCCACTGGAGAGGGGACTGGGAGTAGCCATGCACAGGGTCTGGAGGGAGCCTTTCCACATGGTACCCTTTCATACCTTTGCATTTTGATCCATGTAAATGCATTACCTATTCTAAAATAATTTACATTTTTTAAAAAACTTTTAAAAAATGCTAATTCTGATTCAATCAGACTCTTTGAGCTGGGTCTCAGGAATTAGCATTTTAATAGGCTCTCCAGTTTATTCTTACACACTCGAAATTTTGAGAACTTCCCCGTGAAAGGCTCTTTCTACTAAAAGGAACTTTATCCATTTACCCTCGAGTTTAAGATAGCAATAATAAACCATACGGGGAAAAAAAAAAACAAAAACCTCATTAAACTTTCTCAAGAGAAATAAACAATGCAACCTCAGCTTTACTGAAATCAATTCAGATTCTGATATCTAAGTTGTCAGCTACTTTCTACTTTTTGCATTTATGCAGACCAAAGGAGTTGTTAGAAAAGAGATGTCTTAGTCACCGGACAGGTTGCCCTCTCCTGCCAAGCTTCCCAAAAAAAGATGTGAGGCTTAATGGCCCCTTACCCCACCCCAGCAAGGATGCTGTGTACTCACCTGGCTTTTTAAAGAGGTTGCTCTGGACTATCTCATTCATAGACTGTACTTTCTGCTTCTGGAGTTTCACAGGGGGGATGCAGGTGTAGAACTCATACAGGAGTTGGCTGTGGGCAGGAAAAATAGAAGCTAGTAGAGCAAAGTAGACCAATGTCTCCCACCTCATAGTACTTACAGTTCATCCCTGGATCTCTAGCCCTGAGATACCCCCAAGTCCTGGCAGAGCATCAAGTGCAAGGTAAGCCTTTAGTAAAAATGTACAAGTTGTTCTTGGTATGGAATATTAGCAGCATTAAAAGATATGTAAAAATCTGAAAATAGTGCTTGCTTCGGCAGCACATATATTAAAATTGGAACAATACAGACAAGATTAGCATGGCCTGTGTGCACCGATGACATGCAAATTTGTGAAACATTCCATATGTTTTTTAAAAAAAACTATTTTTTTAATTTTAAAAAAGAAAAAAGAAAAAAAAAATTGAAAATAATACCAATAGCCCTGATTAGTTGCTGTGTATCAAGCACACACTTTGCATTTTGCATTAATTATGCCACGTAGACCTCATAACTCTAAAAGAAAAAAAACAACCCCATTCAAAAGTGGGCGAAGGATATGAACAGAAACTTTTCAAAAGAAGACATATATGAGGCCAACAAACATGAAAAAATGCTCATCATCACTGGTCATTAGAGAAATGCAAATTAAAACCACACTGAGATATCATCTCACACCAGTTAGAATGGTGATCATTAAAAAATCTGGAGACAACAGATGCTGGAGAGGATGTGGAGAAATAGGAACACTCTTACACAGTTGGTGGGAGTGTAAATTAGTTCAACCATTGTGGAAGGCAGTGTGACGATTTCTCAAGGATCTAGAAATAGAAATTCCATTTGACCCAGCAATCCCATTACTGGGTATATAGCCAAAGAACTATAAATCATTCTACTATAAAGACACATGCACACGTATGTTTATTGCAGCCCTGTGCGCAATAGCAAAGACCTGGAACCAATCCAAATGCCCATCAATGATAGACTGGACAAAGAAAATGTGGTACATATACACCATGGAATACTACGCAGCCATAAAAAATGATGAGTTTGTGTCCTTTGTAGGGACTTGGATGAATCTGGAAACCATCATTCTCAGCAAACTGACACAAGCACAGAAAGCCAAACACCACATGTTCTCACTCATAGGTGGGTGTTGAACAATGAGAACACATGGACTCAGGGAGAGGAACATCACACACTGGGGGGCAGTTGTGGGGGTAGGGGAGAGAGAGTAGGGGGTGGGGGGTGTGGAGGGAGGGGAGTGTGGGGAGGGATAACATGGAAAGAAATGTCAGATATAGTATGCACCTAAAGTAAAATAAATAAATATTTTTTAAAAAGCTATACCCAATACTTATCCCAATTTTATAAGTTGGAAAGCTCAGATTTAGAAGGGCTAACTAACTTTCCCAAGGTTATGCCGCTAGGAAGTTAAAGAAACAAGAGTTCAAAACAAGGTTCTGACTTTATTACCATACCATTTTACTTACAAATGTTTTATGCTTGATAATCCTTTATGGTAAGTCTTAAAATCAAAAAGGTCTCTAATTTTTTTGAAAAACTATGAAAAATTGTGGATTAGAAGCAGTTTGGGACATCAAAAGGGAGACGGCTCTTCCCAAAAAGGGTGAGAATCAAAATACCCTGAAACAAAATGATAGTCCTTGTCGGCTTTCCAAAATAAGCTTATTGTATTCATTCATTCTTTCAAGGACTTATTAAACATCTACTTAATATGAGTCAGGCAAAGTACAGAGAAATGGGGATACAAGGGGAACAGACCAGGTCCCAGTGGGCATGGAACTTACACTCCAATAGAGTTCATCAAATGACACAGAAGCGAACAAATCAATAAACGGTGATGAATGCAGTGAAAGAAATAAATAGGGAACTGTGTCAGAGAATAATGGCACAAGGGCTGGGGGAAATTTTTAATTTATTTACAATATTGAGAGGTGGCTTCTCCAAAAAGATAACATTTAGCTTGAGGATCCGAAGGATGAGCAAAAGGAGTAGCTAGCAAAAGTCTCCCATATGAACAGAAAAAGGACATCCACAAATAAACTGGTGATATCTGAATAAAGTCCAGAGTGCAGTTAAGAGAACTGTACCCAGGTTAATTTCTCAGTTTTTATAAATGTACCATAGTTATATAAACGTTAACATTAGGGGAAGCTGGGTAAGGGGCACATGAGAACTCTGTATGTAATCTTTGAAACTCTTTTCTAAATCTATAAGTATTTTAATAAAAAAGTCTTTAAAATCTGTTATCTGGAAACTATAATAAATTTTTTAAAAAGAAAAAGATATATTTGATTGAGAAGCCCCTATTCCAACAGCATAACATTAAAATAATGTGTTTATCTACGAGCCAAATGGAGTTAAGAGGGAGAAGGCAAAAGGGAGCCATCTCCATTATCTCTTTAGGTGTGCTTAGGCTGTTCTCTGTTTGCAACTGTGGGGCCTACAGGGCAAAGAATGGAACCCAAAATAACCTTCAGGCCCAGATGAAATGGAGACATTTACCCCAAACATCAATTTTTTAACCAATATGATTACATTTCATATCATTAAAGAGGGATGCTTATTACACAGTTGGTTTTCACCAGTCTGGCACAAGAAAACCAAAAGGTAAAAATCCCATACTGGAAGCCTTGAAAAAGTCCCCTGCCACATGTCCTCCCCACCCCTAGCTGAGTGCCCATCTGAAGCTCCCCCTAAGAGCCCACCTCCCACTCTGAATCCCTGGCTTGCCAATAGAGCCCAAGAAAGTACAACATAAGCTCTCACCTGAGTAACTTTGCATCAAAGACCGTTTCTACATCATGCAGGACAGATGGGATGTATTTCAAAGCCGCCACCTAAGTGGAATGTAAAATATGTATGAGTGATGCTCACATCAACAAGTCTGTGCTGGCAAAGACGGTAATTTGCAGCATGACACAGATCAGGGGAGAACGATTCCACATCCTGGACATTAGGATATTGATGCAAGCCTCTGTATGTGCATCAAAACGTAAGCATGAACTTCTTTGTATACAAAAGTGAAGTCACAACTTCTGTCTTCAAGGAGGCAGTAACATATAGCAGAATGACCACAGACCTTGTAGTTCTATAGATCTGCAAATTCTGTTTCCGAACCTTATTATCCATGCGGCTTTGGACCAAACATTTAACCTCTCAGATATATACATATCTGTGAAATAGAGAAAGTTATATGTATTCTGCAGAACTGTAAAGGTTAAAAATATATGTGAGGCATCCAACAGAGCACGAGGCATATTTTAGTGCTCAGTAAATGGTGACTTATTAATGGAAGGTGGTGTCGTTGAATTGCTTTGCTGGTGGCAAGTTATTCATATTTCCTCTCCCTAGCCACTTTCTGAATAATAGTGGGCATGTTTTGGTCCGCTAGATGGGTTGGGAAAGCTGAGCATTGTGGTAGATTGCTTCCTGTCTTCAAGTTAACCGATGTACCAGAGGTAAGAGCCACACTCACCCCCTAGCAACACCACTTGCTAAAAAGCAGGGCAGACTACAGTTTCAGCAGATAGAATTTTAAGTCACATGAATGGAAAATAATGTTTAAGACTCTAATGGAAACGTGCATTTTTATTCTTTTTATTTTTCTACATACTCTAGGTGTTCTGTTATTAATATGTATCACCCTTTAACAATCAGACCAAAGTAAAAATCACAAAACTTAGTTTCCTAAAGAAAATCTTCCTCCTAGCCATATAAAACTAACATTCTTACTTAACATAAATAATGATTATGATTATTCTCTAAAAATTTCTAACAGGGCAGATGCTGTGCCAAAGACTGCTAATAGATTATCTTACTAGTTACAACACTGCAAGGGAAATATTATTTTCATAAATAAAGAATCTCTGGTGCAACACAATTAAATAACAAGCCTGAGGTTGCAAAGTTAGCAAGTGGAGAGCCTGGATTCAAATGCAGGCAGGCTGCTCTTAGAGTCACTTTTTGTAACCCTTAAGCTACATGGCCACCTTACTCAAATAGCAACTGTATCTCTCTATGCCTTCATCCATTTTTTTTCTTGTTGCTTATAATTTTTAAATTTAAAAAGTCAGTACTGTATGTTTGATGTAAAAACATTTATATCAGATAAGGCATTAGGGTGAAAATTGTTCCCAACGTCCCATATGGCATCCTCCTCTCAGCTCCAATCTTTCGTCCCCAGAGAAGGGAGGACCACTGTTCGTTAGCATTGTGAATTTCCTTCCAGACTGCTTTCTATGCACGAACGTGTATATGTGCATCTGTGTATGTAAATATACAGGTCTGCAATTGCTTTTCGTAGTTAACCACACAACAGTGGCATCCTGCCATCTCATAGAGTACATTCTTTTCATTTCTAACCACTGCCCAGCACTGCTCAAATGGGTACATTACACCTTTTTCAGCCCACCCCTGCTAACAGGTGCCATGCTATTTTCAGTTTTTCTTTATTATAAATATGTGGTAAAAACTACTTAAACATATGTTTGTGTAGCTGTAAAAATCCTTGTAGGATGGATTGTTCAAAGAAGAATTAGTGTATAAAAATGTATAGACATATAAATTTTAGGAGAGACTGTCAATTACCTTAGAAGAGGCAGTAACCAACTTCCTTTAACAAGATTTTCCTTTCCCCATAACCTTGTTACCACTGGACATACAGTCTTTTAGATTTTTGTAGATCTGATGTGTAATTTGCAACTTTTGGGTTGCTAGTATGGTTGGGCATCTTTTCCCTATATTTATTGAACATCTATATTTACTAAATTGCATGTTCATATACTTTTTCCATTCTTATTTTGTTTTTTTTTTCTCATTGGTTTGTAGAATTCTTCATGCACCTTTAACATTAACCCTTTTACAGTAACACATCTTACAAGAATCTTCTGCTTATCATGATGTTCCACTGCATAGAAAGATTTTAATTTGCAGGCTGTCATATTTGTCAGACTTTATAGTTATTGGATTTTGTATCTACAGATTTTTTCTTTATTCTTTTAAATGTAGATTATAAGACAAAACAACATTCCAAAGCCATTGTTTCTGAAACTATGTTCTATTGGAACCTCTTGTCCCATAGGATGGTGTTAGGTATTCTGTAAAAGAAAAGGGTTTGCAATCAAAGAATTTTGGGAAGCACTGGTTTAAGCAAAGATAAACCAGTGAGGTTTTTTTTTAAACTATAGAACTTTTCATAATTTAATATGCTAAGAAGCATTATGACATTCCTCCAGGCAGTCACAGTATCCAGCACATTCCAACCTAGTTGGTCAAGAACCATCTTTATCAGGAAACACCAAGCAGATGTAGCAAAATCAGATGACTGCAGAGCTAGGCAAGCAGCAGAAAGAAGTGATATGGAATGAGGACAGGGCAGTGAGAAGTGATGAGATGTGTGGATTCTATTCTCTGCCTAAAGACTCAGTCATTCCTGTTCAATTGTTTTAACACTTTGATTTGCTAGACAAATCAAACACAAATGCAGGCTGCATTTCTTCCAGAGGCTACTAATTTACAACCTCTAATGTCTAAAGGGATACCCTATACTGAGGCATGTGCCCTGTAAAAACCCTAGTCCAAACACTTCTCTTTTGAGATAGAGTTTTGCTCTTGTTGCCCAGGCTAGAATACAATGGGGTGATCTTAGCTCACTGCAACCTCCATCACCCAGGTTCAAGTGATTCTCCTGCCTCAGCCACCTGAGCAGCTATTACAGGCATGAGCCACCACATCTGGCTAATTTTGTATTTTTAGTAGAGATGGGGTTTCACCATGTTGGTCAGGCTGGTCTTGAACTCATGACGTCAAGTGATTCACTCATCTTGGCCTCCCAAAGCGCTGGGATTACAGGCATGACTCATCAAACCTGGTCTGGTCCAAGCACTTCTAACAAACTATTTCTTCATCCACTCTTAGGCCAAAAAACCTAGAGGCCACAGGGCCTTGAGCTCTCCACTCAGCACCGCATGAACCTAGGCTCGTTTCTTCACTCCTTGAGCCTCAGCCTCCTCATGATGGTATATGCCGAGGCTCTTCCCATCTCCTTACTCAAGCACTGGCCACCATTCCCCGCACCCAGACAAAGTATAATGTGTACTCATCACAATTAAGGCCAAAGTGAGAAACACGCACAGAAACAAATCCCTTTGGGGAAAGGCAGGACTTCAGTGTCCTCTGAGGGTTTGTGGCTTTCCAGAGCTGTATGTCATTCCAGGGTTTTGGAGGGATATGGTGGAACCACAGTCACCAGGAGTCTGCACAGCACACACACTTACACACTTTAACCGTTAGCAAGGAACTGCACAGGCTACCAGAGGGGATGCTCAGAAGGAGCCAATCTTCCCAGTCTCCCAGTCTGGGCTGGCAATACAGTCAAAGGAAGCAAGTAGCTGTCACCTGAGACTCAGAGGGTGTTAGCAATGTGACAGGAGAGTATTAAATTTGCATCTGGTCCAGGCTGCCCCACAGAGAAGTGGCAGGCCTGTGGTTCTTTCTCCCTATAGGGACAGCCCGTCTCTGCCTCGGGAATTGTGCCAAGACTGTTGAAATGCTCAGTACTGGCCAGACGACTTTTGTCTATAGTCTTGCTTTGACGCACCAGGGTGGGTGACAACAGGCAACTTCAGCAGGTGCCAGCACCAAACGCTTCCAGAAGGCGGAGCACCTCAGCCATAAGACTATGGGAGACTCCATTTGTTACAAGTTTCCAGATCTGTCAGCCTCCTGGGAACTGGGTTTTACTGTTCTATTATTTATTTATTTATTTATTTTAATTTATTTTATTTATTTTTTTTGAGATGGAGTCTCGCTCTGTTGCCCAGGATGGAGTACAGTGGTGCTATCTCTGCTTACTGCAACCTCTGCCTCCTGGGTTCAAGCGATTCTCCTGCCTCAACCCCTGAGTAGCTGGGCTTACAGGCGTCTGCCACCACACCTGGCTAATTGTTTGTATTTTTAGTAGAGACAGGATTTCATCATGTTGACTAGTGTGGGTTCGAACACCTGACTCCAGGTGACCCACCTACCTCAGCCTCCCAAAGTGCTGGGATTACAGGCTGGAGTCACTGCACCCAGCTGTTCTATTATTTTCACTCTCGTTATTACTACCATTCTATATAAAATAATATTATATCATTATTACTTTCATTCCATAGTCTATATTCCTATATTGTTTCTAATACTTAAAATACATACATACACATACACGATAACATACATGTGATGCATATACACACATACACATATCATAGGATTATGAATCATAGGGTTTTTTAAATGGGAACCATGGCTGGGCATGGTGGCTCATGCCTATAATCCCAGCACTTAGGGAGGACAAGCGGTTGATCACTTGAGCCCTCAGGTGTTCAAGACCAGCCTGAGCAACATGGCAAGACCTCATCTCTACAGAAAAGTAAAAAAAATTAGCCAGGCACAGTGGCACAGGACTGTGGTCCCAGCTACTCAGGAGGCTGAGGCATGAGGATCACTTCAGCCCAGGAGCTAAAGGCTTCAGTGTGCTGTGTTTTGTCACTGCACTCCAGCTAGGGTGACAGACAGAGATGCTGCCTCAAAAATAAATAATAATAAAATAGAAACCATTACTGGAAACTGTATACATGCCAAATACTTTACATGCATGATCTCATTTAATTCTTCCAACTACTCTGAGTGGATATTGTTAATCCCATTTTACCAATGAGAAAACTGTGGCACGGAGAGGTTAAATAACTTGCCAGAAGCCATGTAGCTCATGAGCAGCAAAGCAAGGATGAGTACCCAGCTCTGTCCAGCTGGCTCTTACCCAGTACGTCCACTACTGCCCATCACGCTGTAGGAAAGGCATTCTCTCTCGGCAAGTGGGGAGGATTCAGCAGGGAAGAGAAGGCTGATTTGGAAAAGGATGTGGGAAAAGAGCTTCCCTCACCCTTTGTAAGAAGTTTTTGAAAATAAAATGCAGTTTTTCTGACATCCTTTAAGGATCCTCCTTACCATATCTACAGGGGGCCAACAGCAAAATGTTTGCTGCCTTGGTAATTAGGTGATCATGTGGCACTGGGTGAATTTCCCAGATTAATCATCCACTCTGAACCCCTCTGCCAAAGGCCAGTTATATCCCTCAAGAAAAGAACCAAATCCAAAGCAAGAAATAGTGGTTTTACCGTCCCAAAGGTAAATCAAGGGACACTTGAGATCATTGCCATCTAGATGGACTTCACCAGAATTAGCAAACAGCAAATGTTTAAACATAACAACAAAAATTAAAACCAAACTAGCATGCCTCCGATATCAAAGGGACTTGTCTGCTGAGTGTTGCCAGGCCTTCCTGCGCTCTCTCTCTCTCTCTCTCACTCTTTCTCTCTCTGTTTTCCCTCTCTCTCTCTCTCTCTCTCTCTTTCAAACACAGTGACTAGTGTTGGTGCCAGTAGACACAGACTTCTGGCCAAAATGAACACGTCTTAAAATGATACACAGTTATGCAAGAATGCTACTAGACATCTTCAAGAGCCACAGGCATTCAAAACAGGTACTATTCCCATGAATTTTTAATCCTTTTATTTTAGCCAAGTAGTAGATGATCAAGGTCCATGGAAACTGGAAAAATGATGTCACAGGAATTCCCCACAGCATGGCCTTAAGAAGGCGCTTTCCTTTGGGATGCCAAGTTGTCCCTGGGGAACATAAATGCAACTCTCTCAGGACATTCAGCCTCATCACTAATCTCTCAGGCAAAGTGAAGGGAAAGGAACCAAAGGTTTCAGAATAGGTGTGTTTCCATCCTTTCTGTAACTTAACATTACGGGGTCCCCTGAGTCTTATCCATCTGGTGTTTTGCCAGAAGACTTGGGCCACCATTAAATTATCCTATTGCTTGGTAGTCATTAAGAACTCAAACTCTGGACTTATACAGCCAAGATTTACATCTAAGATCTATTAATTTTCAGCCACGGTAAATCACTTAACCACTTTAAGCCTCATTTTTCTCATTTGTAAAGCAGAGATAAAGACTATTTGTCTTTGCGTATAATCTTTACCTCTGCTTTATACCACATGTTCTCACTCACAAGTGGGAGTTGAACAATAAGAACCCATGGGCACAGGGACAGGAACAACACACATGGGGCCTGTCAGGGGGTGGGGGACAAGGGGAAGGAAAGCATTAGGACAAATATCTAATGCACGTGAGGCTTAAAACCTAGATGACGGGTTGATAGGTGTAGCAAACCACCATGGTACACGTATACCTATGTAACAATCCTGCACGTTCTGCGCACCTATCACAGAACTTAAAGTAAAATTTAAGAAAGAAACTATTTGTCTTATAAGGTTGTTGTCACAAAGATCAACAGGGCTAGCAATATATGTAAAGCTTTTAGCTCAACACTTGACACGTAATAAACACTGAAACACCAAACTACACAAAATGATAGAAGTCAGTGTTTATTTTTTTAAGATACAGAATCTTGCTTTGTCACCCAGGCTGGAATGCAGTGGCACAACCACAGCTCACTACAGCCTCGGCCCCCTAGGCTCAAGTGATCCTCCTGCCTCAGCTTTCTGAGTACCTGGGACCACAAGCATACACCACCATGCCTAGATAATTTTTTTTTTTTTTGGTAGAGACAGGGTCTCACTATGTTGCCCAGCCTGGTCTTGATCTCCTGGGCTTGAGAGATCCTCTCGCCTCAGCCTCCTAAAGCGCAGGATTACAGGCATGAGCCATTGCATCCAACCATGTTCATTCATTCATCCAGAGAGTAGATATTTGAGCACTTTCTGTGTGTCAGCCATTGTTCCAGACACTGGGGATATAAATGGCAGAGTCCTCTGCCCTCCTAGACACTCCAGTGGCTTCATTAGCATGAGTGGCATTCACAGTAGCCAAGAGAGCATGTCATTCAATCAAGCTGTTCATTTAATTCCACTTGTGCCATCAAATTGGGGCATTATGAAATATTATGGACTGTAAGGAGAATGGGGCAAATTGGCCTGCACGGCATCACCATATGCCTTTTACTCACATATGAGCGCTACCTAATTTACAAGCATCTGGTGTTGATCCTCCAAATCTGCCATCAATTTTATCAACCGCATTCACAGGGTTGGCACACACAAGGACCTCTGAGCATGTGGCCCATTGCTGAAAACACATGGAAGCCCCTGGCCTACACCTTATCTATGGCAAAGAGAAGAACAGTGCTTTGGAGGCAAAAGATCTAGGCGGATTCAAATCCTAGCTCCAGCACTACGAATACATGTAATTTGGGATTAACTATTTAACTTTATGAGCCTCCTGTGGACACTGAGGATAGTGGCTCCTTGAAGATCTCTGGCAGGATTTAAAACGCTGTACGTGAAGGGCCCAGTTCCATGCCTGGAACATGGTAGGTAATCAGTGGGAAGTGTTTTTATTGCTCCTCTCCTCTTTGAACTTCTGGCTTTAAATTCTCCATGGTCTTGGTGAGCTGCTGCCATGCCAACTCAGAATAAGAAAAACCACAGAAAGCAACTCACAAAAGCGGGGTAAGCATTAGAGATGAGTAATAACTTGCTTAGGTTTCAGAATTCACAGTGGACACAGCTGAGATTTGAACCAGATCTGCTCTACTCACAATTGAGCTGCGCACAAAAGGGGGTTTCCAACATAAGCTGCTATCCAGCTGGATGCAAAAAGTTTGAACCAGGAACATCAACCACGGGCAACCCTATTCTCTGCACCACCACTCCGCCTCCGCCCCCCAGCCCCAGCACTTATGGCTGATGTTGCTAACAGCTCACACCCCACGCAGGTGCAGAATCAAGACTCCGGCCACCTCATGTTATTTCACTAGGTGAAACATTCCCATGCCATGTTTTTTCATACAGTCACTTCTTGTGGGTTTATTCTTTTCAGAATGTATATCTATATTTCTTGATCTGACTGAATAACTGAATGTACTAACACTATTTGGTCTTGTGTAACAAGACTAGAAACACAAATACCCACCTTCAGAATCCTCACTAGCAAAATACCCAAAAAACTTCTGTTTTATGATGAGGTAAAGGAGGAAGACGTATAAATGATTAAAAATGATTTAAACCAAACTATGTAACAGGCTTTATGCTTCATGCTTCACATATGTCACTTCATTTTACTCTCTCAATAATCCCCTAAATTACACATTAGGCCTCTCATGTTATAAAAGGATAAACTGAGGCTCAGAAAGCTGAAATGATGAGTTCAAGGCTACATGCCCACATTTCTCTGGTCAAAAGCCAAAGCTCCTCCTGTAACAAATGTCAAAGTCTATAGAAGACCCCTTGTGTGGGATTTGCAAACATCACACGGGCCGACACCTCTGCCCTCATCATTAGTTCTCTTCATATGGTACTGCTTTCCATATTTGAGTATTACTTTAAATTCTTCATGGATAAGTTTTCAACAGCCATATAAATAAGTGGAAAGCATCACTGGCTTTATGAAAATTCCTGAGGCTAAATTTGGCCCTTAGAGCAAATTGAAAAAGAGATGAAGCCCCTTTCTATGTCTCTGGGGTGGAAATCTATGAGAACAAACCAACAAACCTGGCCCAAATTACAAGGAAAGCAATGTATTTCTACATAGCTACCTGGACAAGAAGAAACATGGGTAAAAGGACTTATGCCAAAACCATAATAATCGAATTAGTTCATTGCATTTGCATAGCATGTTATAATTTGTTCTTTTGCAGACAATGCTCATTTGATCCCCACCCATACAATGAACATTCATAGATGAGGAAACTGAGACATTGAGAAGTTAAGTGACCAAAGTACGGTCATGGAGCTGATAAAGAAGAGCATTCCTGTTGACCAAGTGTCTTCAGAGTGGCAAATGTTCACTTGCTCCCCTTTGCTTCCTAGCTTCCTTTCTTCCTCCCTCCTTCTTTCTTTCCCTGCCTTCTTATACTCTCTCTCCCTTTGTTCCTTCCCCTAAGATATTTGCAGCCCATCATAGGGAAACAGGTGCTGAAATTAGAAAGAGTAGCTCCACAATGACCTATTCCCTCTTCCATCCTTCTCTCTCTCTCTCTGGCACCTCTACTTCTTTGGGGCATCAGCACCTTTCTCCTCTGGGATGAGGAACTGGCTTTATCTATTTGCTCATCATTTCTGCTCTTTCACCCTTCAGCTTCGTTGGAAGTGATTTCACACCTGATTCAACCCTATAGCCTGTCTCATGGTAACTAGTTAACCTTGGCTCTCTCCTGATATCCCAGCACTGTGTGGCTGCTCACTGGAAGTTAGTTGCTTCCAATGTGATACAGCTGCAGTGGCCAGCTGGGGCTCCTGCTGCATCTTCTCATGCTGTCCCCTGCTCCTGTTATCCCCTTTGTCACAGAATGATGGGGGTGTTAGGAATATGAGGAAGATGTTTTTAGTTTGATGGTTCGTTTTTTAACCAGCAGTGAGTAAGGGAAAATGAAAACTAAAAGACTGCAGTCCCAACTAATCCAAAGGAAGACATCTATCCCCAGTAGGGCCTAAACAAACAGTATAAAGAACATGTTAATGTTGTGGCAGTGAATATGGTCTTCAGAGCCAGGAAGGAATAGTTATGAATCTGAGCCATCCCACTTCTCAGGAATGGTGCCTGGAGGAAGCTGTTTCAACTGTCTGAGCTTCAATTCCCTCATCAATAAAATAAAGACCTTAAGACCTATCCCTAGTGTTATGAATTAATGCAACAGATACCTATTAAGCATCAACTAATAAATGATTATTAATTGAAGACACACTAATCATTGTGCTTTCAACACTCAGGATAATCCTAATATTAGGATTAGAGAACTAATATGATTATTATGGTTTTGGCATAAGTCTTTTTACCCAGGTTCTTCTTGTCCAGGTAGCTGTGTTAGAAATGCCTTGTTTTCCTTATGATTTGGGCCAGATTATGCTGGTTTCTTCTTGCAGATTTCTACGCCAGAGACATACAAAGGGGCTTTATCTCTTTTTCAATTTGCTCTAAGGACCAAATTTAGCCTCAGGGATTTTCATAAAATCAATGATACTTTCCACCTACTTATATGGCTGCTGAAAACTTATCAAAGAAGAATTTAAAGTTATTTTCAAATATGAAGAGCAGTACCATCTGAAGAGAACTTAATGATGAAAGCAGAGGGGTCAAGCCTGTGTGATGTTGGCAAATCCCACACAAGGAGTCTTCTATAGTCTGTGGCATTTGGTGCAGTAGAAGGAGCTTTGGCTTTAGACCAGAGAGATGGGGGCATGTAGCCCCAAGCACATCATTTCAGTTTTCTGAGCCTCAGTTTATCATTTTATAACATGGGAGGCCTAATGTATAATTTAGGGGATTATTGAGAGGGTAAAATAAATATAAGTGGAGCAGGAAGTGTAAAGTTTGTTACATAGTTTAACTTAAATCATTTTTAATCATTTATACCTCTTCCTCCTTTACTTCATTATAAAACCGAAGCTTTTTGGGTATTTACTAGTGTGGATTCTGAAGGTAGGTATTTGTGTCCTTAACCTTGTTACACAAGACCAAATAGTGTTAGGACATTCAATTATTCAGTTTGATCAAGAAATATAGATATACATTCTGAGGAGAATAAATGTTTGGATTATTAGGATTATTGAGTGTTGAAGACACATGATGAATAAAACAAAGTCTTCCCCAACACACAAGTTTCCACTATTTGTTAAATTAAAGGAAGCCAACAGCAGAGTGGTTCTCAAACTTTGCTTCACATTAAAATCACCTGGCCTGGGTCACACTTCATACCAATTAAATCAGAAAGTCTGGTGGTTGTGAGGGACTTCTCTTCCTGGGTCCCTGAGGGGTGTGGTTTCAAACGGATGGATTTACTTTGAGCACCTCCTCCACGCCTCCATCCGGGAATCAGAGGGGCTTCAACTGTGAAATTCCTTGTCTGATTTTCTCCTACAGTGGGCCAGGTAGGGAAAGCCAGGTGCGGCTCTTTTGTCCCAAAATCTCCGAAAGCTCTGGGAGGAGCAGGCTCTGTAACTCAGGATTGTTGACCAAGTAGCCAATGCAGTATCAGAGTCAAAGATCAATCACTCCAGAGGAAGTTTGAAAGAACTCCTCTCATTGGACGAGAACATGAATGGGGGGTGGGAATAACTCAAGGGTTAAAACTTAAGCTGCTCCTACCTCTAGGGATTTCCCAGTCTGGGTTCCCATCCCACAACAGCGTGGAAGCTCTCTCTCAACCCCGCTTTCTCCTCTCTCTTGCTCCCGCTCTGCCCTCTCTCCTCCCAACCCTTTCTAATAAATCGCTTTTCTACAAAACTCTTTGGGTACATGATATTTATTCAAACGGCAAACTCACCGTGCCTCTGGGGCCCCTTTCTCCACTTTTCCAGGGCCTAGAACCTCTTCAGAACTGGGAGTTGGGTATGCTCCCCTGGTTACAGTTGTAACCAGGCATCAAAATTTATTAAAGATCCCCACGCAATTGTAACATACAGAGTCTGGAACCCAGAGTGTGAGAAGCAAACATTCCCCAGGCAGACTTCTGCCTCTGCTTCCTCCCCTTCATTCTAGCTAAACACTAGTACTTCGTTAATTCTAACCAGTGCCTGGGCATCCCAGGCACTGGTTAGAATTAGCAACTAAAAGAATAACATCGATTTTTTTAAAAGCAGCAGCAATCTGCATTAACTTATTAATTTAGATAAATGTGTTTGGGCTTCCTTTATTCACAACAAATGAAGCACTCCCAGCTTCCCCCACCCACACCCCCAGCACTTGCAAGTACATTCTGTGGAAGTTCTGAAGTCTCCCTGAAACAGCCTCTTCATTCAGACTCTCTGCTGCTCAACTCTTTCTTAAACACAGGGGTAGGCCTCACAGTTTCTCAAAGATTTGTAGAATCTGCAGATTAGCATCATGGACCACACATTAGAGGACTCATTCTCTCCAGAGTACCTCTTGTTTATTGAGGAGCTCTCTTTAATCCCAAAAGAGTCCCTGACTTTATGTTGTTGAGAATTAAAAATAAACTATTGGAGCCTCGGTTTGAGAGACTGCCCCCATAACTATTCTCTCCATCGGAAGTGGATCCAGTTTGACTGATTTCCTTCCAGGCAACAAAAGCTTCAGAGCTATTTTAAAAGAAGGCACCGCTGCCTTCACGGGAAGCAAACAATAAATCTGTTTTCTCTTGTCCTGAGGAGCCCTTGGTCTTCAACCAACTGGCCAGCCCAGGCCTTCACTTGACACAAGTTTGCATATTTCAGCAAAAGAAGACATTATCTTAGCATGCTGCTATTTACTGGATGACCAAGGAAAAGACAGATTTTATTGTAGTGTAAACCAACCTGCAAAAGGATGGTAGTTTTGTATTGACTTTTCATCAGATTGTTGATAGACTCAAAGAGCCGTCTCATGGATTCTTCAAACTCCATCTGTTCTTTGCCTTCGTAAAGCCTGAAACAAGATACATCTGGGTCATTTCTCAAGCGAACAGACAATACCTTTAAAAGTGTGTACCAGGCATAAACTTCATTTAAAATTTAAAACAAAAAGGAGTGGGAGATGGCAACTTCAGGGAGGAGAGGATGCTGCAGATGCTGCGTGCATCATTCTCTCAAGAGAAAAGCCCCATATCCACCACACCCAATAGAAACCCACCAACTAACAGGGAATACGCCTTCTGCTGTATTTTTTAAACCCCAAGGAAACCGCAAAGGAACGAAATTTGTCTGAGCTGAGGGGACATTAATAATTTTCACCCCTCTGCAAGAATCAGAGGATCATGGTCATCAGATTTTCAAAGTATCTTGGAAACATCAAGGAGAAACAGTTTTGAATGTGCTGCCATTTCCACCTAGCCATTGCCTGCTTGTCAGATGAGTACCAACAACCCGTTTTATGTCAGGGGTCCTTGCCTTCCCTGCCCTCATTTCAGGAGTGTACTTATTACCTTAACTCAAGCTGTTGTTGCTCTGATTATAAAGGCCCTACATTGTAAAACATGTAAACCTAATTGAAATACATAACTTAGAAAGCGAGACTCCTCATTAATCCAAGCAGGGAGGTTAGCTATTGTCAACATTTTCATGGATCCTTCCAGGGACTTTCAACGCCTATAATAATATACAAGTGTAAAATTGCATAGAACCAGCTCCTCATATAAAACCAGTCTCCAGATACCTGACTCTTATCAACCCCTTCCCCCAGCATTAGGAGTGTTGTTCAGCTCAAGGCTTCTCCAAACAAGCATTTACTGCCAACCGTGAAATATCCACAGCCTAATCTGTGGCATCCATTGTGAAATGCACAGAAGAGCGCTCCTGTCTCCAATACAGATAAAGAGAGTCTCTCCTGTCACAGCCCTACACACTCAAAAGGCTCCTCAGTGCGCCCGGGCCTTGGCAAAGGTGCTTTCCTAGATAAAGCACTGACACACTTAACAGGTTTGTTTGCCCATCGACCACAGAGCAGGCCAGCCAGTCACGGCCCCCTCAGCGCCGTCTCTGCAAAATCCCCACTCTTCCCCTCACCCTTCTTTCCTATTTTTCTGCTTCATTTCTCTGGCTCTAAGTGTGTGTCCCTTCTGTTCATCTTCCTGAGTGTTAATCCCTCTCTTTCTCTCCTTGGGCCTCTGTCTTTATATCTGGTTCTCTTCCCCCACCACCCCTACCTCCCTGACTCCATCACTCTCTTTCTGTCTTAGTCACTATCTGTCTTTCTTTCCTTCTTTTTCTAACTAACCCCCTCTCTAAAGCCCTCCTGAAGTCAGAAGTGTAAGGGAAGTCAGTGCTGAACGTTCCCATCGGTTATGGGGACTCAGCAATTGCTACTGACCTTCTGGGTGTCCAGCTCAAGGTCACAGAGACAAGGAGCCCTGAAGTGGCCTCGTGCCTAGGGCTCCTCATTCTCTTCCTCTCCTTAGATCCATAGCTTCTTCCGCTAATTCGCCCCCACCCCAGCTTTTACACCGCTCACTGCTGAGCCTTCTTGTCCCACCACCAGAGACACCTGCCACAGCATATGTATTCTCGAGTCGATCCACTTTGGATTCAAATCCCCACTGTCCAGCGGGCACTTTATTACAACAGCCAACATTACAGAGCATCGCTCTGCTCCAGGCACCATCCTGGATGCGTGTTAAATCACTCACTCCTCACAACCTCAGCATGAGGCAGGCACTAGCACCATGCCCACTTAACAAATTAATGAAGCTTACACACATGCCGGAGAATACCAGGCCAGTGAGTGTCAGAGCCAGAATTCAAACATGGCCATCAGCTCCTGAGTTCAGTCTCTCAGTCTCTTTGTACACTGCTTTGCTCTACACTTTACTGCCCCCCTTAATTTCTACAAGCCTTCCTTCCCATGGGCAAAGTAGAAATTGTAATAGTACTATGTCAGAGGATAGCAAGGACCGACCCACACGGGAAGTGCTCAACACGGTGCCTGTCCCCAGCAGTTGTTAGTGCCTGCCGTACTATTGTCAATTGGAAGAATAGCGTGATTATCATTGCTCTCATCCCCATTTCACAGATAAGGAAACAGAAAAACTCTCAAGAGGTTGAAACTTGCCCAGATGCCATCAAAGTGGAAAAGATGAGACCAGAGTACCCTGTGCTTGACCTGGCTGAAAAGAGAGGATCATAATCCAGCACGGTGGTGGTCAGCCTCCCAGCAAGATGTCTTTCTCTGTGCCCACAGCCACCGGCAATCCCACCCATCACATCTTTTGCCTTGAAGTCTGCTACTCTTTCCATGAGGCACAGCCGCCTGAAAACACTGAATGAACTGCATCACCATGGCTGCTCCCGGTCTAGAGTCTCCCATCCACATTTAACACCCAGACCTGGCTGCCCAAGCATTTACAGACACATGGGATCTTTCTGTAGGGTGTCCCTGTGTGTGTGGTGGGGGGTTCTGCCCAGCTCCTCCTGGGAACCACCTGCTCCTTCAACAAGGCTGGGCTCAAGCAATACTTTCCTGTTGATTGGCCTGTCCAACCCGCCCTCCATAACTGAATGGCCCCCTGGCAGTTTTCCTTCTGGAATTTGTCATTTTTAAGAAAGAAACATAAAAACAGGCTTTTTTGGAGTCATCTAAATGGCAGCACTCCAGGGGGAAGGGTCATGAGCTCCTGCTGAAGAGATCCCTGAGGCTATCCTGGTTCCCTCCCTCTCTGTGTCTCATTATTTAACTGTTTTTTGGATGTTATGAGCTGTACAAATATCTTTACAATAAACTCTCTTTTTGCCTAGACTAACCCCAGTTGGTTTCATTGCAAACCCTCACTAGTCACAGCTTGGCAGGGTAGCGCAGGCTTCTTCCTGAAACTCCCCTGGGTTTGAAACCAAGAGCTGCTGAGATGTCCAGTGAGCATTTAGTTCATGCTCTTATTGTGCAGATGAAGAGACTGAGAGCCAGAGTGGGCAAATGACTTGGCTTCACCATCTTGTAAATATTATGTGACTGAGCTGAAAGGAAAAGAGATTTTCAGTCTGTAAGACCAAACCAAGGCTCTCTGTTCAACTTTAAATTTTGTAGGAAACTAAATTTAATTTTCAAAAGAAGAGAAGTGATCTGCTTTAGGTCACAGACTGTGCTAGTGATACAGCTTGAACCAGAAACAGGTATTCTTCTATGTTTTGAGTATCTAACACAGGAAGGCAGATGATATAAATCTCAGGAACCCACCATTACGGGACTCCACCCCTGGAGGGAATCCAATCTGCTCCCTGCTATTCATTTCACAAGTTAAGTGCCTTGACACCACTTAAGTCCAGGGATAAAAATAGATCTCACACTTGTCTAAGTTTATAAACGATAAAAAACAATTCAAGGGGGAAAATGGGGGAAAATTATATAGATGTTATATAAATCTTAAATTTATAATTTAAAGGTAAATTTTATTTAAATTTATAAAAAATACAAATTTAAATATAAATTTATAATACAACTTATTATAGTTATTAAATATAAATAAATTTAAAATATAAATGTATTTATATATAAATTTATATATTTAAATATAAATAAATATATAATTATATATTATCTATATAAACCTTAAAAGTATAAAGATACATATCTCTAAAATATATACATATTTTAAAATATTTATTTATTTTTAGGTGAGGAATGGTTGGGAATGGGAAGAAGAGTCACAGGACATGACTCCATCTGGGAAGAAGAAAGGAAAGAAAAATCTATTTCATATAAAGGGCTTTGCTATCAAGCCAGACTCCTCCATATACTTGCTGTGTATCCTCAGTTAGTTACTTTTCTGAAATTTTACTTTTATTCCTAATAAAATAGAGTTCTAACTCTCATTCAAATGGTTATTTTGAGGTGAAAAATGCTTAATATTGTAGCACTTAATATTCAAGTGCTTAATATTGTAGCTGGCATTTAATCAGCGTTAAGTAAACATTAGAAATTCTTGTTTCTGATTCCTAAGCACAGAAGTGATTGTATAGACAAGCTCTCTGATCTGAGCATAAGAGGAATATTTTGTAAGATATGGGGTCTCAATAGGTTGCCTCGGCTGGCCTCAAACTCCCAGACTCAAGGGATCCACCAGCCTCATGCTCCTGAGTAGCTGGGACTATAGGCACATGCCACCATGCTCAGCTATAAAAAAATATTTCAAGTAAGGAGTGACTAAGGAAAAAACTTCATAAAGGTTTTAGATTATAAGGAAGATGTAATCTGATGATAGCAGGGTGATTAAGCATAGTGGGACCTCCCTTGAAAAGCTTGAAAAGAAAAATGCCTCATCTGTCTGCAAGTCTTCAAATGTGGCCTTCAAGTCAAGGACACAGCCGATGTAGCTTCCAGGTTCTTTTTTAGGGCTTGGGCTCTGTTATAGCTTCAGGACGTAAACATTTTCTTCTGGCCTAGAACCCCTGGAAAGATACTTCAGAAACCAGCAGATTCTGCCAGGGAACAAATTATTAAAAGGCCCTAAGGCCCTGACCACAAGGAAAACTGGAACAACCTGCAAGGCACTGTTCTGGGGCATGCGAGTCCGACCACAGCCAGCACTCCTGCTCCCAGGGCTTGGATAAATATAGCGATGCTCAGCTTGCATGTGATTCATTAAGGAGACACTGTGCACAGCTGAGCACTCACTAAATGCTAATGGGGCCCCATATGTTGTGTACAATGCTCTGCGCCACTTCTTCCACGCAGGTACATAAAGCCTCAACCCAGGCTAGTATCCCACGGGAGCAGAATCTACCCAAAGCAACCTCAGGCTGCGGAAAGCAAGTGGGAAGATTCCCTTTACAATCCAGGGGTGGAGGGAGTGTCTCCTAACACCCTGACCCTCTTTTATTTTCTGTACCTTGGTCACTTCCAAATATATAGGCATCCATCCCTCCGATTCCTTCTCTGCCTCTTTGAGACAATAGAAAAGTTTAGGCAACACTGCTTGGGTTCCTAACCCTCCTCTGTCATTTACAAGTTGGGTGACCTTGGCTAAGGTACCTAATCTCTCTAAGACTCAGATTTCTCAATAGTAAAATGGTATTAGCCCCATAAGGTTGCTCAAAAATCAAACAACGTATGTAAAGCTATTAGCAGTGTCTAGTACATAATCAACAATAGATGTTAGCTATTATTACCAGTTTTTCTTCTGGATGCACCCATTTTGCTTCCTGAACTGTAAGGAGAAAGAAATCAGCATCTTCATAAAGACAACTACCATTTATTGAGCACTTACTATGCACCAGGCACCACATTGGAGATAAAAATGGGTAAAAGAACCTAGGAGGTAAGTGGCAGCTAAATAATTTATTACCCCAGGAACACGAGCAAGTAAGCGGGTAGGGAGGCATCTGTTGCCCAGGGGATGATGCTATGAACGGTTGGAGGCAAGCTGGAAAGCTGGCTCTAACCTTTTTCTATTCAAGCTCTAAAACAAGGTAACTTGGCTGCTGTTCCTTCCCCTGAGCCAATAATTTGCTCTATTTAGGTAAGTGTAAATTAGTGACATTACAAAAAGAACCACTGAATCTTTCCTGGTTTCAAAAGAGTGATTACTCTGGGAAAATCACAATACTTTTAGACAAGAGTCAAGGAGTCAAGTGTATTTCATTTTCTCTCTCTCTCTCTCTCTCTCTCTCCCTCCCTCCCTCCCTCCCTTCCTCTCCTTCTCCCTCTCTTTCCTCCCTCCCTCCCATCCTACAACCTGGGACCAAGAATAATTCTAGCTAACCTAGTGGCTGAATCTGTCTGAAGATCATCCTTGCACTTACCAATCCTGCTCATAGAATGAGACCTTTCAGTGCACTAGGCAGGCACATTTAAGTCAATGAAATAGTCATGGAAAGCACTCATAAAAGAGATGGTTCCCTTCCTGATTCACTTCTTCCCTGTATGGTCACTGCCACCATCCCTACCTCTTCCCCACCATCAAGGTATATGGACCTGAAATAAATAAGAAATTGCAGACTAAGACAGGGAATCTTAAAGTTAGCTGTCTCACTCAGCAATGGTCAAAGGGCAGGTGCAGGGGCTCAGACCTGTAATCACAGCACTCTGAGAGGCTAAAATGGGAGGATCACTTGAGCCCAGGACTTCAAGACCAGCCTGGGCAACATGGAGGATCCTTGTCTCTACAAAAAAATACAAAAATTAGCTGGGCATGGTGGTGCATGCCTGTGGTTCAAGCTATTTGGGAGGCTGAGGCTGGAGAATCACCTGAGCCCAGGAAGTCAAGGTTGCAATGAGCCATAAGCAAGCCACTGCACTCCAGCCTGGGTGACACAATGAGACCCTGTCTCCAAAAACCAAACCAAACCAAAACAAAACACATACATAATGGTCAGATAAATTTTCCTTTAAAGGGTAACAAAGTTGAAATGGAAATATTTGTTCTGTCAGAAGAGAAAGAGTAAAGCCTTATGGGAAAGGGGATATGTAAGGAAGGGTTAGGATGGCTACAGTGGTCCCAGTGTAAACTGTCAAGCAGCCCTAGAGGCCACAGAGGTGCCTGTGCCCAGCAGCCAACAGGCTGGGTGCAGATCAGCCCCTGGTGCCAGTACTTTTGTCAATGACAAGAATATTTCTATTGAGCTGTTACTTTTCCAGAGCCTGACATTTGGGGTGAGATCACTCCTCAGGGCAAATCACAAAGGAGTTTCACTAACATCTTCTTCCTGTAAGTAACACCAGGAAAGAATGATTTGTGGATGAGAGAAAAGAAGACAAACTCAACATGTGGAGATTCTGTTTGAAAAATGTCTTGAATGAACACATAAAAATTAATGTAATCACTGAAGAAAAACTGCCTCTGGTGGGAGTATAAACAGCCCATATAAAAATATAGAAGTTAACAATATGGAAGAAATGAAAGAAAAACCATCCATCTGAAACATTCACTTTACTTTTAAAATATGGAAACTGTATAATAAATTAATAGTAAGTAGGTAATAAGATGCAGGCAAAAGCCTTGAAAAGAACTTTAAGTTGTGAACGCTGTGTATGTGTGCCTGTGCCATCCTTCATTCTATTCAGAGGAGCTGCACACTTTATGTAATTTGGCAAGAAAACTAAGTTGCATAATTCTGCACTTAAGTAAATTTCTCCATTAGCATGAAAAATGGTATTTAGGGTTTTCCCCCCAATATAACTAGAAATTGAATGTTTCCAAAACAATATTCCTAAGGATAGAAAGAAACACACACATGCACACACTCTCTCTCTTCCTCTCTTTCTTCCCTGCTTCCAAGACATACAGAGAAAAATGTAGATTGCATCATCCATTTGAAAAAGCAGCTAATATTCAGCACAGTCCTTTCAGCTATTTCTCTATGGCCCAGCTGGTATAAAAGTCTGGTGCCAAGAAGAAATTGGATTTTGACCACTTCTCTTACCATTTCTTCCCTCGGTGTTTTTTTTTCTACAATCTAGGAGGTTTCCGCAATATACTATATAACAGAAAAAATTGGCTTGCCAAATGATTATGCAGACACATATGTAAAACTAATAAAATCTGGAAAACTGTACATTAAATTGATAATATAGTTACCTCTTGGAAAAGGAGATTAGGTATAACAGGCTCATTATACACACTTATTTTATATTCTAATTTTTAAACAGAAATGAAATTTTCGTTTAATTTTAAAAAGAGAGATCTACTCTTTCTTTGGTGTCAGTATTTCTTGCCTTATGGCTCCTTCCTGCAACAGTCCATTTCTCCCAAGCCTTCCCTGAATTTTTTCATTCTCATGGGGGAATAAAGCTGGCACTGGAGAATCTAACTCAAAGTCGTTTACAACTATAGGCCTTTCCCTCTACAGTTACAGAATCAAGATGCTGATTTTTTTCACCTGCCACCCAGTTTCTGGAATAAACTGCAGCTAGAGAGACAAGGGCCCAAGAAATGGCAAGTTATTATTATTCTAAACTGTGGTCATGCCAAGAGCATTGAACTTTGTCCTTTAATTCTGTGGCTTCCTGAAAAGGACAATTAACCCCAGGCTTCCTGTTCTTCTGCTGAGAGCCCTGACATTTGGTGTGTGTAGTTAAGTAGATTTTTTTTTTAACATTTTCCTTACTAATGGTGCCAGCTTTAAAAATGCATGTGCAGTAAAATTCTTTGTTTTGAAATTTGGGAACACCCAAGAAGTGTGGAGATCCAACACACTGAGATTTGTGTTCCTGGAGACCTCTTTGAACATTAGGATGACCAAGGGCCCACCAGGCTGCCAGCAGAGGACAGGGCAACAGAAGGAGCAATGCTATGGAGCACAGAACTGAATGAATTCTAAACCAGACCGGCATTCACAGACTTTCAGACCTTCAGATCACACCTCTCTAGGCCCTTGTGTCCTCATCTTTAGGCAAACTATTTACCATTGAGGTAAATCTCCAGGATTCTCATCTGGCTTCTATTGTAAAAGAGTTCTTGCTTATATTCAGCAATAACATGTTACGCACATATTCCATACATACTGGCCCATAAGATTTAGTTTCTTTTTTTTAAGCACTTGAGTTGAAAATGAATATTTCTATCTATTTCAGAACACGAATTGTCCAAAACCAAGCCTGTTTTTGGACAATAAAAAAAATATCCTCTAGTTTCAAAGCACAGCATAAAGGCCCCATAGGCGACCAAGTCAAAGACCTGGGCTAAGAAGGGGCTATCTTCAATTTCTTGAAAGTCATTCAGTCATCAAGACTCATTAATTCCACCCCAAAAGCCATTTACCCTTCTCCATCTTCATCAGCTCCACTGAAGACCAAGCCTCCATCTCCTCTCACCTGTGGGCATCTCTGAACCAGTGCCTCTTTCCTCTCTTTCATTCTCTTTCAATCCAGTTTCTACGTAACGGTCAGAGGGACCTTTCTAAAAGCACAGATGTGATCATCGCATTTTCCTGTTGAAAATCCTTTAATCGCTCCTGAGTCAAAAAAACGCACACTATTTTCCCTCTGCTTCCATGCCACAACCATGAACACAGAAGACGCCTGTGACCAAATATGCGAAAGTTTCTCCGCACCACCGAGCAGGCAAGAATTATTCAGTGGGCACAGCTGGGTGTACTCTAATTCAGTCCAGTCCCAACCCTATGTACCTGGAGAGAGTCAGATCCCACAGGGTGAGGGCTCAGTCCCCAAGACTGCCCCCCATTTCCAATGCCAATCGTAAGCCCAGGTTGTTTTATCTGTGCCTCTGACCAACTGGCTATCAGTTAGAGTTCCCACAACCCCTCCATGGCTTGGATTAAGTTGCTAGAGCAGCTCACAGAACTCAGGGAATTTGTTTACCTGTTTGTTATAAAGGGTATTTATTACAAAAGTTACAGGTATGGGGAGGAAGGTATGCGGAGCTTCCATGCCCTGTCCAGGAATGCCACCTTCCAGGAAGCGTCACATGTTCAGCTCTCTGGAATCTCTCAGAACTCAGTCCTCTTGGGATTGTATAGAGGTTTTATTATGTAAGCATTGGCCACTGGTGATCAAGTTAATGTCAACCCTCCCCCTCCCTGGAGGCTGTGGGTGGGGCTGAAGTCCCAACCCTCCAATCCTGCTTTGCTCTGTCAGATGGCCAGCCCTCATTCTGAAACTACCTAAGGGCTTCCAGGCTTCAGTCAACTCATTAGCGTGCAAAAGACATCACTTTAAGGAGATTCTAAGGATTCTAGGAGTGGTATGCCAGGAAAAAGGGTCAAAGACCAAGTATCTATTTCCTAATATTACAGCTCCCCATTTCCCTAAGATAATTTCTAGAGGTCACGGCCTGACACTCGGGGCTCTTCAAGATCTACCCCTTCCTACCCTTCTAGGAAATGTCCAGTCGTTCTGTTCCTTGGTCATTGAATTCCAGCCACCCTAGACTTTCCACAGTTCCTTTGAGCTCCCTCCTGTCTCAGGGAGCTACCTCTGGCTTTATTTTCACCTACTACACCCTCTTCCTGTTCACCTGCCAACTCCTACTCATCATTCAGGTCACAGCTTAGATAGTACTTCCTCAGAGATGCATTCCTGACCCAGTGATGAAAGCTGATCTCTTTATAGCATGCTCTCAGGGCAGCTCACACACATTATTCCTTGATTTTACAAGCACCCACATTATTACCTGCTCCATGACTCTCTTCCCAATTACACTAAAAAATTCCACACGTTTGTCCAATTCCACTAGTCTGTCGAATGTTATATTTCTAGTACCTAGCATAGTAGCCTACTCAATGTGTTGGATAAACATGCAATTACTAATGCAAACCAAATTTCTACCACTAGACACATATTTGAACTAATTTTTAAATAGAAACTTTCATTATCCACTCATGTGCTTAAAAAAAGAAACTAAATTTTATGGCCCAGCATGCATAGAACAGGTACGTGATGCATTGTTGCTGAATGTCAGGATGAATAAGTGCTGAGTTAAAGGTGTTTTGAAAGCTATTGGCTTTAACAGCAATTTGTTAAAAGCTGAGAAATACTCATATACTGAAAAGCTGTTCACCATATTTAGATTCCAGGCTCTGAGACCCACAAATGCCTTTCAAAGTGGGAACACCATGGCAAAAACCCAGGTAGAAAAAAGCTGGAATGCCCACCACAGACAAAGGCTGGGGTGCAAACCAGTGCAGGGGACTTAACACACCCTGTGTGGACTTCTAGGATATAGAAGAGGTCACATTTTAACACTTACTACAACGGAGAGGCGCTAGATTATTACATTAAAACATATCAGAGGAGGAAAAGTTGATAAGAAGGCCCCTGATCCAAACAAGTGAGCTTTTAAATCCAGTGCTGCATTTCAGTCACCAGACCCTGCTGACCCAGCTGTGCACACTTGGCCTGAAACCAGTGAAAAAACCCATCTCGTTGCCCCAGGAAGCAAACCATGAGGGGTGAAGGAAAGAAAAATTAAAAATTTATGGACTCTCAATTCTAGGAGAAGGGCAGTGATATGGTTTGGCTCCGTGTCCCCACCCAAATCTCATGTCAAATTGTGATTTCCAACGTTGGCGGAGGGACCTGGAGAGAGAAGACTGGATCATGGGGGCAGATTTCCCCCTTGCTTTTGTCATGAGGGTTAGTTCCCACAAGATTTGGTTGTCTAAAAGTGTGTAGAACCACTTGGTGTTCTCTCTCTCTCTCTCTCTCTCTCTCTCTTTCCCCCCATCTCTCCATCTCTCCCTCCCTCTCCCCCCACTCTGCCACAGTAAGACATGCTTGCTTCCCCTTCACTTTCTGCCATGATTGTTAAGTTTCCTGAGGCCTCCCAGCCATGCTTCCTGTACAGCCCATGGAACTGTGAATCTATTAAACTTACTCTTTTCTTCATAAATTACCCAGGTTCAGGTAGTTCTTGATAGCAATGTGAGAATGAACTAATACAGGCAGCTTTTACTTGGCTCAAGTAGGTGTGCTAAGGGTCTGCCTAAGATAAGTTATTCAAATAACAAAAATATGTTTTTGTTATTGTGCCAACAACTGTGCTGAGCACCTTCTATGCACCAGTCACTGTGCAATTAAGGGATTTATGCACAGAAATAAAAATTGACATTCATACATGTAAAACAGAAACTGTGATACATACTTCAAACACAAAATACATGGGTAATGAAATGGTAAAATAGGGAGCTTTACCTAGCCAGAAAGTACAGGGATAGATTCCCTGAGAATGTGATGCTTGAGAGGATACAGGACAGATACATAAGAGAAAATTAGGCTGGGTGTGGTGGCTCATGCCTACATACCCAGCACTTTGGGAGGCTGAGGCGGGTGAATCGTGAGGTCAGGAGTTCGAGACCAGCCTGGCCAACATGGTGAATCCGTGTCTCTACTAAAAATGCAAAAAATTAATGGGGCATAGTGGCAGGTGCCTGTAATCCCAGCTTCTCGAAAGGCTGAGGCAGGAAAATCACTTGAACCTGGGAGGTGGAGGTTGCCGTGAGCCAAGATGGTGCCACTGCACTCCAGCGTGGGTGACAGAGTGAGACCCCATCTCAAAAAAAAAAAGAGAGAGTAAGAGAAAATTAGGTGAGAAGGAGGAGGAAGAGCAGTCCAGGATGCAGGAACAGCAAGTGCACAGGCCCTGCAGCAGGAGGGAGCTGAAAGAATCAGAGGAGCTAAATGAAGGCCACCAATTCCAGAGTGGAGAAAGACTTCTCCTTTCACCTGGGGAAGCCAGGCCAAAGGTGACCAGAGGGGCTACAGGGCCACACCAGGATACCCTTGCAGGCCACATTAGGTTTTGTCTTCATCCTAAAAGGAATAAAAAGAAATAAGAGGATTTTGAGGCCAGGTGCAGTGGCTCACGTCTGTAATCCCAGCACTTTGGGAGGCCAAGGCAGGTGGATCACGAGGTCAGGAGTTCGAGACCAGCCTGTCCAAGATGGTAAAATCACATCTCTACTAAAAATACAAAAATTAACTGGGCGTGGTGGTACAAGCCTGGGAAATCCCAGCTCCTCAGGAGGCTGAGGCAGGAGAATTGCTTGAACCTAGGAGGTGGAGGTTGCAATGAGCCAAGATCACACCACTGCACTCCAGCCTAGATGACAGAGTGAGATTCCATCTCAAAAAAAATAATAATAAAAATAAAAATAAATAAGTAAGAGGATTTTAAGGATAGTACCATAATCCGATCTGAACTGTGGAAACATCAGTCTGGCTGCAGGGTAAAGTTTAAAGACTTCCATTTCTGATAGTATGGTGAACAAACTATCCTAGAAAACCTGTGAGTGAAAACAACTACCAAAGCTGGATTTTAACTATGAGTCACTGAACTTTCAAGAAAGTAAGGAATCCACAGAGGACAAACACAAAGCAAAGCGGGTCTCTGGGTAAGTCAGAGCAACACAGCCAACTTTGCCCCAAAAGCAAGCCCTCCTGTCCTTAAACTTCTATTCTGATGGCTGCTTTGGGGAATAGAAGAAATGAGATCAATCCTAGGGCCCGCTTATTGGACACTCTCATATAAAGCTGGTTTCCAAGTTTGCTGCACCTTCTTCACAATGGAGGAAAATAAAGAAACCTATTGCATAAAAGGAAACAGTAAGGGAACCACCTGGCCTTTGATGCTGTGTGTAGAATAAAAACACATGTCCATTGAGAATTCTTAACCACAAGCCACTCCAGTCACCTGTGTTTTGTTTTTGTTTTTTTCCACATTCATGTTCCTTGCTTCCATCCATAAACAGAAATTTTAACTAATGAGGTCTCTGGTTGGTATTGCCCCAAGTAAATGAAAGAAGGAAACACTGATTTTCGTCGGAGGAAAATAAAAACTCTAATTGAAATATATATACCAACTGATGAAGTTCCAAAGACAATTAGCTTTAGAAAATAATAAAAGCAACAAAATGCACAAGGAGGCAGGGCCACCCAAAACAGAGACCAAGAAACAAAATATTATTTTAAAAATCATATGTGAAAAAGAACAAAATGGAATATTTTTGAAAATAATATAGTATTTCAACGAAAAAGCTCAATCAGTTAAAGAGCATATTAGACAAAGCTAAAGAGATAACTTGGTGAGCTGTTTTAAGAAAATTAGCCAGAATGAACCCAGAAGACAAAAAAAAAAAAACAGAATATAATGAGATCTAACATACACTGATTGATATTTCAAAGAGATAATAAAATATATGGAAAAATGTGAATATTTAAAAAGGCAAAAACAAGAATTTTTTGGAATTGGAATTAACGTCAAAGAGAAAGAGATGATCTTACAAACCACCAGAGAGATCAAACCAGAATGCCTATAAAGAAACAATAGTAAGACTAACAGTTAACATTAACAGTAGATGACATAAACAAAAAATGACCTGTAAGTCTATATTGAAACAAACTTCCTGTTTCAGAATAAAATCAGATAATTGAATTTGAGGACTTTTACCAACAGAATTTCCTAAAGTTAATTCTAAAAGATTAACCTCAAAAAGAAAGAAAACAAATATGAAAGGTCTAAGATAAGAGAAAGAGTGATGAGCTTTTTTTTATTGTGGTTAAAAACATATAACATAAAATTTACCATCATAATCATTTCTAAGTACACAATAGAATAGTTGTGATGAACTTTTATTGGTAAAACCATAAATACTAACTATTTAAAACAATATTGATGTCTAGTATGTGGAGTTATTTTTAAAAAGTAAAACTAAAATGCTACATAATTCTAGCATGGTATTTAGGAAAGAAGTGACAGAACCTTCTGAAATTTTATTACTCAGGGAAATGTTAAAAATGTAACTTTAGACTTCATTAAGTTAAATATGTATGAAAAAATATCCAGGTAGCCACTAATACAATTAAATACAGAATGTAACTTTCAAACTAGTAAAGGGTAAAAAAGGAAATGAGGATATTGAAACCAATCCCCAAAAGAAGAATTTATGAGAACTAGGACAGAAAAAATTATGAGAAAAAGGACAGAAAAATTAGGGTGCTGTGGAGGATGTACAGATAAAATGGTAGAAATAAATTCAAAACATAAGTCATCACGATTAAACCTATTATCTCTTCATAATGGACATAATTATTGACTTCCTTAAACTGATAAAAAGCATCTACAATAAATATCCAAAGCACGATATGTATTACCATTTCTATTCAACACTGACCCAGAATCCTAGCCAGTACAGTAGAATAGGCAGAAAAAGAATTAAGATTAGAAAGCAAGGTACAACATTCTATATTTATAGATGTTATAATTGACTATTTAGGAAATCCAAAACCTTCATAGAGGATAGACTGAAGGAAGGCAAGAATGGAATTGCAAGCTGGAAAAAGCAAATACAGTAGTCCACAGGTGAGAGAGTGGGAACATGGAGTAGGAGGTTAGCAGTAAAGATGGAAAGATACAGGTGAATTGAGAGGCCTTTCAGGGAGAAAGGTTTGAGACTTGACTGTGGATCATATATGGAGTAACAGAATGAGGTGTCAAGAACAAGTCCCTCTTTTCTGCCTCAAGCTACGTGCTGGTTTGTGGGTCAGTGAGATAGAGTGCATCATGAGTTTGATTCTGGATGTACCAACTTTGAGTTGCCTTTGATATACTAGAAAAGCAGATATCAAGTGATTGGATATATGGATCTGGAACTTGGTGAAGCAGTGAGGCTGGATTCTGTGTTCTGCACAGAAGTGATAACCGAATCAATGGGCCTGGATGCATTCAGCTACGGAGTAGGAAGTGAGTGAAAGGAGAACAGCTTCTGAGCATTTAGGACCTCCACAGAGAAAACAATGGTATGAGGAACAAGAGTTCTGTATTAGTGAGCCAAGGGGAGAAAGTGATTCTAGAAGGAGATGTTAGCAGAATAAAATGCTGTGATTCATGCTATTTAGGATATTCTTAATTATTAGCACGGGAGTATTATTACCTGTGACTCATTCACAAAATATGGTTATTGTTTTGTTTTGAAATGGGGTCTCAATCTGTCACCCAGGCTAGAATGCAGTGGTGTGATCTCAGCTCACTGCAACCTCTGCCTCCGGGGTTCAAGCGATTCTCCTGCCACAGCCTCCTGAGTAGCTGGGACTACAGACTATGCCACCATGCCTGATTAATTTTTATATTTTTAGTAGAGATGGGGTTTCACCATGTTGCCCAGGCTAGTCTCAAACTCCGGAGCTCAGGTGATCCTCCCACCTCAGCCTCCCAAAGTACCAGGATTACAGACATGAGCCACCACACCAGGCTCAAAACATGTTTAATTATAGCCAAGCTCTTCATTTTATCACTCAGGTGGCACTCAAGACAGGCAAGTTTGTCCTTCCTTCAAGAATGTCCATCTGATAGGATCTCAGGAAAAAGATAATTAATTCCCTTTAGCCCAACAAATCATACTTTGGGAGACCATTCTTCTGAGGAAAGTACACTTATGCACAAAAATGTACCTGGGCAAAATGACTGCTAACAATCACATCAAATGGCTTTGACAGCATCTGTTACTTTGGGGAATAAGGGTTTGCATTAGTCCATTTTCACACTGCTGATAAAGACATATCTGAGACTGGGCAATTTACAAAAGAAAGAGGTTTAATGGACTTACAGTTCCAAGTGGCTGGGATGCTTCACAATCATGGTGGAAGACAAGGAGGAGTAAGTCATGTCTTACATGGATGGCAGCAGGCACAGAGAGAGCTTGTGTAGGAAAACTACAGCTTTTAAAACCATCAGATCTCATGAGACTCATTCACTATCATGAGAACAGTACAAGAAAGACCCACCCCCATAATTCAATCACCTGCCATCGGGCTCCTCCCTTAACACGTGGGAGTTGTGGGAGTTATAATTTAAGATGAGATTTGGGTGTGGACACAGCCAAACCATATCAGGGTCTTTAGACCCATACATTAACACAACATTGAGAAATGGCAAGGCTGGGTGTGGTGTCTCAGGCCTGTACTGTCAGCACTTTGGGAGGCTAAGGAAGGAGGATCACTTGAGGCCAAAAGTTCAAGACCAGCCTCAGCAACATAGTGAGACTGCATCTCCACAAAAAATTTTAAAAATTAGCTGGGCATTAGTCCTAGCTACTTGGGAGGCTGAAATGAGGATCACTTGAGCCCAGGAGTTCAAGGCTACAGTGAGCTGTGATCATGCCACTGTACTTCAGCCTCTGCAACAGAGAAAGACCCTGTTTCTAAAGAGAGGTAGAGGGAAAAGAAGGGGAGTGAGGGGGGAGAGAGGGAGAGAGAGAGAGAGAGAGAGGAGAGAGGGAGGGAAGGGGGGAGAGAGAGAGAGAGAGAGAGGTAGCTATAATTATATACTTAAAATTAAAAAAAAAAATTGTTCAAAACTGTAACCAAAAATTCATGGTGGCTGAAACATAAATGGCTCTTAAAAATAGTAAATGTGGTGACTGTAGAAACAAAATGCTTAACAGAGTCCAGAGATTTCAAGAACTCTAGGGATTACTCACTGATTTGAGGAAACACAGGATGTCTATCCTCCATCTAGCCTGATTAAAGAATAGACAGTTTATGTCCTGTCTATCTTCATGAGGTAACTAAAGAGGCTTGTGGAGGTTACAACACACATGTGGTCCATGACACAAACCCTTCTTGTCACCCAAGTAGTATAGCATGCTACCTAACATGCAATAATTTTTAGTTAAATGCCCTCTGAGGACTTTGCAGTGCGCTGAGAAAAATCCCTGCATGGTAGCCTCTGCCTCGCTCTCCAAATTCATCTTTCTCCTGTTCTCCCCTATTCTCACCATACATCCCCCAGCACCAGTCTTCTCTAACTTTCTGAAAAGCTTCATTCTGTAAGAGTGCTTGCTCATAGCTTTCTTTCCTGTACCTCCTCCTCCCATCCAGCCCTCGCATGGCTGACTCATTTGCATCTTTCATATCTCAGTTTAAATATCACATTTTCAGGGCTGGGAGCAATGGCTCATCCCTGTAATCCCAGCACTTTGGGAGGCTGAGGTAGGAGATCATCTGAGGTCAGGAGTTCGAGACCAGCCCGGCCAACATGGCAAAACCCCATCTCTGCTAAAAATACAAAAATTAGCTGGGTGTAGTAGCACACCTACAGTCCTAGCTACTTGGGAGGCTGAGGCAGGAGAATCACTTGAACCAAGGAGGCAGAGGCTGCAGTAAGCCTAGATTGTGCCATTGCACTCCAGCCTGGAAAACAAAGTGAGACTCCACCTCGAACAAATGCATGAATAAATGAATGTATGTATGTATGTCACATTTTCAGAACTCTCACAATAACACTCTGAGGTAATCCCCACTTTAGACAAAGAAACTAAGGCCCAGAGGTGAAGTGACTTTACCCAAGGTCACAGTCACTGGGATTCAAACCCAGGCAGTCTGGCTCCACAGCCCTCTCAGTCACCACTCTGCTATACTCCATACCCTGCTGCCCCCTCTTCCCTACCCCCGTCTCAGCCACACACTTGCTTATTCCTTCACTGGCATTTATTACCATTTGAAAAGACTTGGTTTATTCATGTCTTTATGTTTGTCTATCTCCCCCAGTATAATATAAGGGCAGCATGAAGCAGACATTACATCTGTCTTATTCACTGTAGTCTCCTAGCATAGAACAAGGCCAAACAGTAAGACTCAAAAGTGATGACTGAATAAACAAATGAATGAACGAAATCAGTGTGTCACTGTAGCAGGCTATATGTCTCTCCTATATGTAGGAGAGTAGATCTGGCAGGTAGAGGGACCAGCTTAGACACTTGAAGGACAATGACCATATGTGCCTCATGATGAAGACCTTTTAAATCTTCCTTCCATCCCAAAGACACAATAAATAGCAACCCCAACAAGTGAGCAATATATTATTTTCTACTAAGGAAACAAATTCTCCTTCGGGGTGATGCCTGCCTCAAGTACATTTGACGAAGATCGCAAAGTACATCTAGTCATCCCAATTGCACTCTGCATCCCTGACAATTGTGTTAGCATGGCGAATTTCACCCCTCTGGCAAACTACACCCTTCTTATCCAGGATGTTCATATTTTGTTACAGTGGATTTGCAAACACGGTTTCTAAATCTACACATTTATTCAGTAAATTTCCTCTCCCACCCAAGTCATTCTCTGAACAATCATCAGCCTCAGCATTTGACAGGAACAGCCATTTTTGCTCTCAGGCAAGGTTTCAACTAGCAATCTAACTCCCAGGTTTCCAATAAGGAGTTAATACTCAGAGGAAATCGTTTACTGGTTCAGCCTAAAAGAATGAATACCTGTGTTCTCCATGGCTTTTGCCTTAATTGTCTAACAGATTACCCTCGTCCGGCACCATTTAAAGGGAGGTAGAAGCAGGCAAGACCAGTGTCCTATGCTTTGCTGTGAGCAAAGTATAAAACTTCCCTCAAATTCTGAAGAATGGACAAGGGGAAGTCAGTCTAGGATTATACCCTGGAAAAGGACAATCCAAATGTAGGTAATTCACAAATAGATAAGAGGAAGTCAAATGCACTTCAAACCCTGACCCCTCTGCTTGCTCTCATGGCCTCTGGATTAGATATGAGAAAAGATGCTAAGCTCTGGGAAAGGGCTGGCTAACTTAATGCAAAATATTCATGCCACTAATCAGTTTCCAGTCCCATGACCTCCCTGTAGCATCTGACACTGCCAACACTCCCTCCCTGTAGCATCTGACACTGCCGACACTCCCTCCTTGAAACACTTTCCTTCCAGGTTCCTGGAATGGCAGCCCTTTCTGCTTGTTATCTAATGTCCCTAATCCAGCTTTCAGTGGGATCCTCTTTTCACCCATCCCTTCAATGGCCTGACTCCCTGGGTTTCATTCTGAGTTTTGTAGTATTACTCACATTGTACTATAGCTTCAAATATCTCTTTGGATCCGTTTCCACCAAAACTGTGTCTCCATTCTCCCGAACTCCAAATCTGTATCTAACTGCATGCTGTACATTTTCATCTGACTCTGCCAATAAACACCTCAAACATTTTATGTCTCCAACCCAATACACTATAAAAACCCACTACTCCCCTGTATTTCTCATGCTGGTTTGCAATGCCAGGGCAAATGGGCCAGAAAGTCCAGAGTCAGATCATCTGGCTTGGCCCTCTCCTTGAACTCCACACCTATATTCCATTAGTTCTGGCCATCCCCTCATCTGTAAACCCTTATCTTTTTCCTCTCCTCTTCTGCAGCACCACCGTGACTATCTTAGTTCAAGAGCTCTTGCCTGGATTATCACAATAGCTTCACCACTGATCATCCATCTACACCTCTTGCTTTCTATGTCATCTTCCACAAGCTAACCTTTCATTCCCAGTACTCTATCTAAAATGTGAATCTAATCATGTTAATCCCCTGCTTTAAAACTTCAGTGACTCCCCACTGCCAAAAGCAGCAGTTTCCAAACTGCTCCCAGGGGAAAAAAATTTTTTTTTTTCCATTTTAAGCATGAAACTCAATAGATGCTTATTTATTTATAAATGATATCCATCTACTAGTCCAAATTAAGTGTGTATAAGTTTAATTTCTTCATGAGAGATAAAATAATTTTAATATTTTTATGTGATCCCAGTGGATCAGTGTGTACACCTACTGGGGCACTCATATGTGCTCTCTAAGAATAAAAGGTAGGATCTACGTCAAAATCCCCCTGCATACAGAATGATGTCAAGCTGCTGGGTCTGACATTCAAGGTGTTTCACAATCCAGCTTCAAGCCACCTCTCCAGATGCATCAGGCCACCTCTACCACCACGGCTTCATCCACTGGCTACTCTTCTCCACAAATGTGCTGTTCATGTGTGGGCACAGCGTAGCAGCAAGAACCTCAGCTTGGGTGTCAGATCCCTCCCTGCCGACGTCTAGAGTGTGACCTGGAGTCACTTTCTGTATCTTTCTGATCCTCATTTTCTCTTTTATATAATGAACATAATAATACCTATGCTTCGCAGGTTGTTGCATTAAGTGAGGTAGATCGAAAAGCCGTGCAGGACCAAGCACAGAGGAGAGGCTTAATAAATGACACCAAAGAGTAACAGGAGTCATTGGAAGTTATATTTCATAAGTTGTATTTAGAATTTTGGGGTCTCTTTTCTCCCATGGGCTGGCTCTTAATTTTTATTATTATTATTATTTTTGAGACAGGGTCTCACTCTGTTGCTCAGGCTGGAGTGAAGCGGTGTGATCTCAGCTCACTGCAACCTCCACCTCCTGGGTTCGAGCGATTCTCCTACCTCAGCCTCCCCAGTAGCCACTGTGCCTAGCTAGGTTGGCTTCTTAAATACCTTTCAATGTCTAGTTTGAAACATCACCTCCTCTGAGAAGAATTACTGATCTTCCCAAGGTAGAGTTTGTCACTCAAATCTGTCTGCACCCCAAGAACCATGTCCAGGCCTCTGCTGTGATATTGCATCACTGATCATTGCTGATCCCAGGGATCTGTGATTTGATTGCTGGGATATAGGCTTATCTTGCCCATGACATTGCCAATACTTGAGAAAGCCTGGCTTACCAATTTCAGAGTCCCCAGGACCTAACAAAGTGCCTAGCACATAATAGGTGCCCAATAAATGTTTACTAATATTTCCATAGGCAAAGGGAAAAGAGAACTATTTAAAAGCTCATGCATATGCACAATTTCATGTTATAGTCAGGCAACTTAACATTTGACAAACCACTTTCACGTATTTTCATGAGAAAGGCTGTTTAGCTTTCTCCGAGTACTGCAGCAACTCATAAAATAAATAATAAATTAAAGAGAAGTCACTGTTTGATGATACCTTTTGGTGACAGCTTTCTCTTTCATCTTGATCTGATGCCAAGTTAATGCTATCATAAAACAGTTCCATTAACTGCAATTGTTCAGTTTACTAAGCCATTACTGTCATCAAAAAGTGAAATTATATTCAAAACCGAAAACAGAGGCTTACATAGAAATAAATGGCATTAACATGCAAACAAATTACATGCAGAAGAAACAGGAATCGCAATGTCACAGATATTTCAGCTCACGCTCGGCATAAACAAATGATTACATTTTAATGTTTGTTCATACATAAACAATAAAAACAAATCACACTGGCAAGTACCTTTGAGTTAAATTCATATTTGTCTCAAAAGGCAGAGGCTTATGTGCGCCCTCCACTGCAGGCTACATTGACTAGCCTTGAACTTGATTCAGACAATCTTGCTAACTTATTCACAACCTAGAGGGTGAACTACTATCTAGTATTTACATAGGAAGAAACTGAGCTGCTGGGAGGGGATAAGGTGGAGGTTGATCGGTAGGGTGGCACAGAATAAAGAAGGATGCAAATAAGGGGGGGAAAGGCAATAGAAAGTACCAGAGAGCTGGTGTCGGGGTTCTGATCATTGATGCTAAAGGCAATTAGAGAAAGGGCAGTCATGTTTGGCCCTGGGTGAGGTGAGCTAGACTGGAGGTGTCACTGCAGCTGTGAACCATGCTCCTAAGATGCCCTTGTTAATGAAGTGGCAGCTGCATGCAGGCCCGTGGCACTGTGCACACCATGGCTGGCTTTCTCGGCTCTCACGGATAGGGAGCAGGATGAAGCTTCCAGGTACCGAAGCTCCCATCAGGACGCAGAGCGCAATTTTTCTCTCCCCAATCAGTGACTTGTTTCCAAGGAGTGTGAGCTCACCTGGCCTGCTTTATGTCAATTTTTCTCTATTCATTCCCTGCGGATGAAGAGAAACTCACAGTTGCCTGGATGGCTTAACCATAACAGCAAGGATGCCTTTCCTGACCACTCCTGCTCCAGCTCATCTTTTTTTTTTTTTTTCCTGAATTCCTACTACACTTAGGGATGGTACCATGCATCCTAGCACTGAAACCCAAGCAGCTGTGTACCTCTCAGCAGCTCCTGATGGCACTCAGTACATCAATCCCCCCAGTCTGAGTCACCCTCTCTCAGAACAGCCCCTCAGCATGGTCAGCCAGACTTCACACTTGCATGGCTCAGAAAAATGATCAGGTTCTCACATTTGCTGAATCAGATGCGGCAGAGTGCAAAGCCTCATTCTGCTATATTTCGTAGCCATGTGATTGTTGAGCTTGAATCTAAGCCTCAGTCTCCTTCTTTGTGAAACAGGGCTAGAAATGGCGTCCAATTTCATACTTAATGAGTACTTACTACGTTCCAGTTGCCTTAGCGTATCTCAGTGCACAACACAGTCAAAGGTTCGTGTCCTGATGGAGCTGAAGTTCCAGCAGGAAAAAGACAGTCAACAAAAGCATAATTATTATATAGTTGCTGTGTTTAGTTCTATGGGGAGAAAAAAAGACCAAGAGGAGGAGGGAAAGCAGCAGTGCTTACATAGGACAGGGGTTGCAATTTTAAACAGGGTAGTAAAGAAGATGTTTGAGCAAAGATATAAAAGTGGTGAGAGAGTTAACAAACAGATCTGGGAAAGGGCGCAATGGCCTTTAAGTAAGGAAGGAGCTTGAGCCACAGCAAGTCCAGTGTGGCTGGCACAGAGTGAGTGAGGTGCAGTAGCAGACAAAGTCAGAAAATGGGGTCCTCTGTGGAATTTTTGTGAAGACTGCTGGAGATAATACATGAATAACCATGAATACTGGCTATGTCACCAGCACTGTGCTAGTAAGTACCTTATGTCCATTGGGCTCATTTATTCTGTACAACAACCCAGTATGGTAGGCACTGTTTTGTTAAAAATTTATTTATTATACTTTAAGTTCTGGGGTACATGTGCAGAACATGCAGGTCTGTTACCTAGGTATACATGTGTTGTGGTGGTTTGCTGCATCCATCACCCCATCATCTACATTAAGTATTTCGCCTAATGCTATCCCTTCCCTATCCCCCAACCTCCTGCTATCCCTACCCTAGCTCCCCACCACCTGACAGGCCCCAGTGTGTGATGCTCCCCTCCCTATGTCCATGTATTCTCATTGTTCAATACCTACTTATGAATGAGAATATGCAGTTTTTGGTTTTCTGTTCTTGCGTCAGTTTACTGAGAATGATGGTTTCCAGCTTCACCCATGTCTCTGCAAAAGACATGAACTCATCCTTTTTTATGGCTTCATAGTATTCCATGGTGTATATGTGTCACATTTTCTTTAGCCAGTCTATCATTGATGGGCATTTGGGTTGGTTCCAAGCATTTGCTATTAAAAACGGTGCCACAATAAATATGTGTGCATGTGTCTTTACATTAGAATGATTTATACTCCTTTGGGTATATATCCAGTAATGGGATTACTGGGTCAAATGGTATTTCTAGTTCTAGATCCTTGAGGAATCACCACACTGTCTTCCACAATCGTTGAACTAATCTACACTCCCACCAACAGTGTAAAAGCATTATTTCTCCACATCCTCTCCAGCATCTGTTGTCTCCTGATTTTGTAATGATCGCCATTCCCACAGGCATAAGATGGTCTCTCAATGTGATTTTGATTTGCATTTCTCTAATGACCAGTGATGATAAGCTTTTTTTCATGTTTGTTGGCTGCATAAATGTCTTCTTTTGGAATGTTTCTGTTCTTATCCTTCACCCACTTTTTGATGGGGTTGTTTGTTGTTTTCTTGTAAATTTGTTTTAGTTCTTTGTAGATTCTGGATAATATCCTTTCCCAGATGGGTAGATTACAAAAATTTTTTCTCATTCGGTTGGTTGCCACTATGACTCTGTTACATATGAGAAGACTACGCTTTGGGAAGATTAAATAATTTGCCCAAGGTTGTAAATGCTAGTAAATATAATGGCAAGATTCAAACTCAGAATTCACACCCAAGCAGCCTTGGCCCTAGAAGACTGTGCCTTTAACCTCTGAGCTGGCAGTTTCTCATAAGCAAATGAGCTGGAACTGGGGCCGGTAAAGGAGGAGTTTCTGGAAGGCAGGAGATCAGGGTTAAATGGAGAAGTGGGAAGAAGCAAGACCCAAACAAGCAGGTCTGTAATAAGAGCAGAAGGCAGGATGCAAAGAAAAACGAGGCATAGCAAACAAGGGCCAGAGACCTGGGCACAACGGCTGCTCTGGCCAGAAGGGCCTGACCACATTCACAGAAGGAAATGAGAGCAACAAACAGAATCAGGACCACCCAGTGGGAGCTGGCAGCAGACCAAGGTGAATTTCTGGGGCCAGGAGAGTCCCACACTGTGGTCCTCAAAAAGCACAGACACCTGGTAAAAGTTATCCCTGCCTCCAGAGAAATAAACAGTAAGACATGCTTAGGATAGTATGAACAGTAAGTCAAATTTTAAGCTTGAATCAAGACACCGTAATTTCTTAATAAATCTGAGTTTTTGAAAAAAGCACCCTTGCTGTTTCTCCTGGGTGAAAACATGATATCAAGTACCAGACATTGCATAGAGCACTTTGTACCAATAATCTCATTTCATCATCAAAACACGATGAACTGGTTTATCCGCATTTATAGATGAGGATACTGAGGCTCAGAGAGGCTGATTCAATCACTAAGCCAGGGACTTACAGGGGCAGAGATACCATTCCACCCAATGTCTGTCCTGCATGAGCATGTACTCATAACTATTACTCCACACTGCCTCCTGCACTCTAATCTGGGGCAGCATGAGGATTTTTGAGAAGCAGAGGCAAGTGGGAACAACTCTCATTGGAGCACCGAGTTCTGGTTCCTCTCCCTTTTAGAGAGTTTTCTTAACTCTGCAGTCTCATTCTCTATGCCTGCCAGCAGGAAGGGGAGCTGCTCAGTGTCCATCGCATAGAACAGGGAAGCACGGTCTGCTCCAAACTCTGTAATTCCACAAGCTCAGAAACCTTGGAGCTCCGCACAGCTGCTTGTCTGAGCTTCAGGATTAAAGGCACTGCGAGGGGCTTTGTAAAGAAGCTGAATCCTAGATTATCACTTCAACCCTTTCTGAATGTTTCTCATGATGCTCTATACCTCCCAGGAGCTCAGCCATTCTACAAAAGTGTACTGGATATTGGACATATTTATGGCCAGCCAGCATCTTTCGGATACACTTCCTATAATTTAGGAATTATTGATAAGCCTGCCTCCCTGTGGCAGAAGCTAGAACATGCTCTGCCACCTTCCTTTGCAGCTACAGCACCAGCACATATACACCATAGAATACTATGCAGCCATAAAAAAAGGATCAGCCCAATCAGAGACACTTGATCCAGACTTTGACTCAGGAGCTAGTGACACAAGAAGTGGGGGACAGGGAACTCAGTTTCTTTTTTCCTTGGCTATAGATAGAAATGAATCCTCCTGAAAAATATAATAAAATAAAAATTCCACCGCTTTTCAACAATGACTCTTCTTCCCTTACCCAACTACACTTTGCATACTGACATAGGAAAATCCTTAGCCATTGCAAATGTTGCTGTGCAGTACGTGCAAAAAATAATGGCAAGAGAACAAATAATGGGAGCTAGATCCGTTGCAGTTATGCAAGTGGGGAAAGAGAATAAAGGATTAACAGGAAACAGACATACAATGCCACATACAATTAGCCCCAAATCAATAATTATATTCTGATTTCCCAACAGCTGGGTTAGAAATCTCAAAGCATTGAAACTTCTGTTTTCTAGTTTCCCACAAAAGATGCCCTCTCATATGGAGAAATACTCCAATTGCTTTCCAATGCCCTAGAGGCTCCTCTGGGGATAAGATCCTTGCTAAAGATTCTAAAAAGAACAAGACACAAAACGTACCTTCTCCTAGCATGAGGTCCTAGACCTTCTTTTTAGGTCAGCCTAGATTTCTGTTCATGAGGAAAGATTCAAGATTAGGCTTGGGTTGCTTTAGAGACATCTCTTGATCAAATGTGAGTGATGTGCTGCTATATGCTATTCTAGGCATACAGCAAGGAATAACAGATCACCCTGCTCCTTCATAAGCCAAAAGTCACTTAGCATTTAGCATTATAGCAGCACCGAATTTACACCAGTTAAAGAGTTAGGGGTTCTGCCAGATGACATATCTTGAGGCAGAGAACAAAAAAACCAATGCACAAATGAATTTTGTCCAAGTAGGTGGCAGAGACAAAAACTACAGATGTAAGACATAAGAGAGTTATCCTGGCTGGGCATGGTGGCTCATGCCTGCAATACCAGCACTTTGGGAGGCCGAGGCAGGCAGGTCACAAGGTCAGAGATCAACACCATCCTGGCCAACATAGTGAAACCCTGTCTCTACTAAAAATACAAAAATTACCTGGGATGGTGGTGCACACCTGTAATCCCAGCTACTCAGGAAGCTGAGGCAGGAGCATCACTTGAACCTGAGAGGTGGAGGTTGCAGTGAGCCAAGATCACACCACTGCACTCCAGCCTGGCAAAAGAGTGAGACTCCGTCTCAAAAAAAAAAAAAAGTTATCCTAACAGAAGCTCTGCAGTAGGAAGGGGAGCTGCTCACATCTCATGGAACAGGGAAGCATGGTCTGCTCTAAACTCTGTATAATTCCACAAGCTCAGAAACCTTGGGGATCAGCATAGATGGTTGTCTGAGCTTCAGGCACTGCAAGGGGCTTTGTAAAAAAGCTCAATCCTTGAAAATGGAAGAAAAAAGGAAGGAAGGGAGGGAGGGAGGGAGGGAGGGATGGAGGGAGGGAGGGAAAGAAAGGAGGGAGGGAGAGAGGGAGGGAAGGAGAGAAGGAAGGGAGGCAGGGAAGGAAGGGAGGGAGGGAAGGAAGCAGGATGAAAGAAAAGAAAAGGAAAGAAATACAGGAGAGAGAGGAAGCAATAAAATAAATACAACAAAAGGAAGAACTGAAGAAAAGTTCTGATAAGGAGAAAAGACATACTCTTCTTATTGATAAAACATTCTCACTTGGAAAATGAGATAAGATACCCTTGTCTTTTAACCTGTAACTACAATGTCTCAATTCTTGAACTCCTCCAAGAAAATCACTCTTAGACTCCCTGGAGTCTCCTATTGGTTTTCCCAAATCACTGACAAGAATCTCTCAAACCTGGAAGAATATCCAACTAAGATTTGACTAAATGACATGCCAGAGGGATTTGAAACAGACACTTCACTTTCAGAATAATCTAAGTACATTTGTTCTGTGGCATGGTTCAAGACACTCACATCTTTCTATTCATCACCTGAAATCTCAAAGACTGTTTTAAGAGAATCCCAAATGATTGCCTGTTCCAGATGCATTGTCAAGTATAAAGCTTTAGCAGCCCATTCATTTCACTGTCATGATCACAATCACAATGATGGATTTTTTTTTTTTTTTTTTGAGTCAGAGTCTTGCTTTGTTGCCCAGGCTACTTCAAGTTTCTTTTGAGAAGTCATCTCTCCAACATATCAAGTCCACACTGTAAGTGGCCAACCTGGCCATGGCTCCAGGAATGCACACATGACCACAACTACACAAGACCCAAGACAGTTCTGGCATAGGATCTTGCTAGGACAACAAGGAATGAAGGGTTGCTTCCACCAGTAGAAAGTAAACTTGAAGATTCTAGTGGCCTCTGAATTGAAAAGTGTGCCTCATAAGGCAATCAACAGAAGGAAAGCAGAGTCCAGATCTAGACAGATAGAAACTATCCCAATAACACTGAGTATCGGAACTCGGCCATGCCTAAGGCCAACTACCCCCTTGATTTTTCGATGATGAGAAATAAAGCCTCATTTCTCCCTAAGTCAGTTTCAGTTGAGTGTTCTTTGTTGGCACTGATAAGAATCCAGACAATACTCTCCTTGCATGTTTTTCTTATTTTCCATCACACACAACCAGCCTGATCACACACAAACAATCCTCCACCTAGCTTTGCCTTATGGCCAGGATGAACATGAATTGCTCTTTTGCAGATTGCATTTGAATGCTTCCATCTCCAAAGCCCTTCAAAAAGGCAGCTGACCTCATGATACTGACCATCAAAATCTTCTAAGATACTCTAATGCATCAGCTCACTTTTTGGGTACGCAGATCTCAACGACAGACAGGTAAACTGCAAATACCAGCTCATCGGCCATGCACAACCTACAAGCTGTCAAACTCCCTGAGTTGTGCCCTTCCTGCTCCCAGCCCCTCTAACATTGAATATAGATTCCTGGAAGATGTTCATCATACTTCAAATCAAATGAAGAATGTTAGATGAAACACAAAAGAGCCTCAAATCACATTTACTGGATAAAACATAACTCTGCAACATGTTAAGATTTCTTTTATTTTCCCAAATGAACTTAGAAGGTACGATTATTACATATTCATAACTCTCTCGGTTGGATTCTTGAACTGTTTTTGATCGACAGCTGGTTATAATTTTTTAAACGAGTTTCTCCTACAGTAAAAATACTGTTGTATCCCAGAGGAATTGCAGAGCTAATCAATCACTCTTACATAACAAGTACTCACTGTGAAAATAATGTCCTCGACCGAACAATGAACTTGAACACATATTCCAAAGCCTTCAAGGTTCTTAGGATTGGCTCACATTGCTCCCCTCTGCTGGAGGTATCCAAGTAAGTCTTCAGTACTGTCATCAATTTCCTGAAAAGGAATAATATTTTCAAAATACATCTCTTTCATCATGGTAATTAATTTGCTGAGTAAATTATAAGGCATTCAATCAAAGGTTAAAGGTGGTAGTAGAGCCAAGCTCACTCATTGTAAGCATAAAAATAACTGCATAAAAATTATATTTACTTCAGGGAATGAATAAGTATTTCCTTCTCATAAAAAGCCAGCAAAGAAACAAATAGGGAGTAAAAAAAATTTCTTGACTAGGAAAACTAGTCACAATCAAGCTACAAGTGGGAATAATGGTGGCAATAATGTCTTCGTTTTCAGCCTTTTCTTTCTATAAAATGTGTTCTCATAATATCACAGAACTCTAAGTTTACTTAGGAACTTTCTATGTTTCTTCTTTACCATAGGGCAGACTTCAAATTACTTGGCCTGCCTTTCAAGGCCCCTTCCTACACCCAAGCCAGACTGAGCTACTTGGCATGAGTATATGTGCACTTTCTTCTCTGTAGCTTTTTTTGTGGGGGAAAGACGAGTCTCTGCCACCTAGGCTGGAGTGCAGTCATGTAACCTCTGCTCACTGCAATCTCCACCTCTGGGTTCAAGTGATTCTCCTGCTTTTCTATAGCTAGGATTACAGGTGCCCACCACCATGCCTGACTAATTTTTGTATTTTTAGTAGAGACTGGGTTTCACCATGTTAGCCAGGCTGGTCTCCAGCTGCTGATCTCAGGTGATCTGCCCACCTTAACCTCCCAAAGTGCAGGGATTACAAGTATGAGCCACTGCACCTGTTCTTCTCTGTAGCCTTTGAGTCCTGGTGTCTACTCAAGAACTGAGAGCTCACTACCTGAATGGATGAATGAGCACTTCCAGGTACCACTGCCACCGTAAGGTATTCATCCAAACCTATGGGTATTCCACATTTTTACTGATATCCAGATAACCCAAGCACAGGTTGGATTTTGTCACAGAATGGAGAGCTCACACAGATTAGTGACAAAAGAAAATTATTCAAGTTCCTGTGCCCTAGGTATCCTGGCAGGGCAAGAAGGTGGTAGACAAGAAGTCCCCATGTGCACAATTACTTACTTGTAAGCCAAGGTTGCACTGAAATGCTGTTGGATGTAAGCCTCCAGAACGGTGTTGAAATGTTGAAATTTCCGGTCTGCAATGAGTCCTATTATGTAGATCTGAGGAAGATGAAGGACAGCAGTATTTTCAGGGCAAACCCAGGCCAGGAAGCCATCTTTACCTGGCATAATTCAACCTCTATCAAAATTATTTGCTCAGAAATTAGGTTACTAATACATAGTGAGTCCTTTTTATTAAGGTAGCATCTTCCCAAAAAAGTGTTTCATGAAGTATGCTGCAGGGTGTTATAAGATGAAAAGGATTTAATGGCCAAATAAGTTTGAGAAATGCCAAGTTATTATCATTAGACTGCCTTCCTTGTTGCAAAACTTTTCAGAATCTTTAATATACTTACGTACATTGTGAATCTCTAAAGGGTCATGCAACATTCAGCACTTCCCTAAATTAGTTAATCAAAGAATGTTTTTGTCATGAAACATCTTTTCTGAGAGCTAGCATTCTAGGGTACTCTCTGGGGAAACACTTGATTAAGCCACAGGTGTCTCTCAATAACCTCTTTAAAAATTCAAATATCCATGACACAAGAGGTTAACACATGAAAACTTTGTTAGGCACTGATTCCCTAATGCAGATGTTTATTTTGCATTATGTTTATTTTGACATAACTCTGAGAGAATCTGAGTCAAAATAGGGGGAGAAAAAAGACCATAAAAGAGGACTAAAGGAAGATCTCAATGGCAGAGCATCATGAAAGGTTCTGGGTGGGTACGAGAAATGTAATGATTAGTGCGTTGGAGGAAATTGGGAGTAGAAGATGAAAGGAAAGAAGCTAGGAAACATTTTGGGTGTTTTACAACCTAGCCAGGAACTAGCTCCTAACATTCATGGAAAGCAAAAGCAATCATTCATGGAATCCAGCCTCATGTACCTTCAGTCAGTGTCAATCTGACATCAGCATTTAAAATTCCCCTTTCATCCACCATCCCTCATGCTTTCAAATGAACTGGCAAGAAACAGCAGCTCACTATTGGTCTTATTGCCAAATATTACAACACCTCCAAAGAATTCATGAAAAAGGCCACGAGGGTCACAAGTTCTCAGTATTTTCACAGTAAGACACACCCTAGTGCCGGTTGTCACTAGATGCTTTTCCCCTCTCTCTTACCAAGGCATCAAAGACGAGGATGTCATACTCATCACTTTGAGAATGCTCCATCATGATGTTAAAGAGGGCGTCCAGAGTATCCTGGAGAAACTGTAAGAAATAACGAAGGTTGCTCTATTTCAGAAACAAGACAAAGTGCAGGTGACCCAGCAATCCCACTCCTTATTATCTATCCAAGAGAATGAGAGCACACATCCACCACATGCCATGCTCAATAGGGCTAGAGAAGTTTTACTCACAAGAGGCAGAAGTTAGAGGAACCCAACTGTCCTCCATGTATCCTCAACAGCAGAATGGATACATGGATGGTGGCATTTTCACACTGGAGAATGCTAGACAGCTAGGCTAAAGTGCAAACTACTTTCACAGGCAGCAAGGAGGATGATTCTCACAGGCATTATATTGAATAAAATACATCAGGCACAGAAAGTACACTCTTTACTGCTCCATTCTTATGAAATTTGAGAGCAGGCAAAAACGCATCTATGATGATGGTAATCAACAGCGATTACCCCAGGGGGATTCCCGGCTGAGAAGGGGCATGAGGAAACCTACTATAATGCTAAAAGTGCTTGTATCTTCATCTGGGTAGTGAGTACATGGTGTGTACATGCTGTATCTATTTCATCATATGTATGTTGTATTTAAATAACAAACTTTAAAAAAAAAAAAGAATGCAAGAGGGAGACAACAAAAGTCTCATCTCTTCCATGACTTCTCCAAGTTACCAAAAGGCTGTAGACTTCATAAAAGTGGTGTCTGGGGGAGGTTACTCTGCCATTGCTGAATGAGGTAGATGGGTCAGTGGTATACATTTACAGCATCTGGAAATTCCACTACTGCTTCTCCAGGTAGACGCAATTAAAAAAAAACTTGATTTTCCTCCCTCCTAAAAGGATGGGTCAATATTTCCTATAATCCCTCAAAACACAGAGTTACCATATAAAGATGTTTAATCTCAGAATTTCTAGTTGTATCATGGAAACAAGATCACCAGGACCATTGGGAAACACTTGTCCCAATTCATAAGGCTGGAGAAAACAGTTGCTTTAATTAGGTATGCACTTCAGACACTTTCTATTCTCCACTACCATGTGGATGCAATAATACATCTGACATTTGCATTGTTTTCTGCTTATTTCACTTAAAATGTAAGCCCTGATGTCTTTCCCTTTCTCATCTTTAATACATAATGCTCTCCAAGAAGCAGAAACCAAGAATACTTTTTATTTCTAACAATGATGTGTGGGTAGGACTAAGAGATCATACTACTACATATATATGCACACACAGATATACATATATACATATATAATCCACATATGACAACAAAAATTAGTTACTTTATTGAATTTTGTTTTATATGCTTTGATTTAAATGTTATGTACTATGTGTAAGAGACTGTTGAGTAAGTTTTACATATTATCACCTTGAATGCTCATAATAGCCCTGAGAACTATGTCACATTTATAATATTATCACATAAAGTTGGCAAGTGGGAGAGCTGGGATTTACACCCAGGCTCATCTATTTCCAGAGACTGAACATAACTATTGTTTTCTGGCACCCAACATTCAGTGCCATTGAACCAAGTCACTCTCCTGGATTTCACAATAAAGATTCCTTAATGCAACTTGGGAGAGTGTGTCCCACCGTTGGAGGAGAAGTTTTCTCAGGTCCTTCAACACTTTGTTTCTCCCCTGAAGCCACCTACAATTGGAGAGTTCTGTCACTAGTATAAGAATACAAACAAAATGAAGCACCACTGACCTTCACCACTTCTTCTCCATCCACAATCTTCAACTTTTCCAAATTCTCCTGTAGCAGTTGAGGCTTCATACGCCACTTCAGCAAACCCAGCAAGCCCACTAAAATAGAGTCCAGACATTCAGAAGCATCATTACTGGCCTAACTGTCCATATCAGGACCTCCTTGTGCCTGCACGCACATGCACACATGCACGCGCGTGCGCGCGCACACACACACACACACACACAATCCCCACAGGCACAACTCTTGATGACCCCATTACCATTCTGAGTGAGCTTGGTGGAGCACACCAGGGTAGAAATGGAGAACACATCCCGGGAGCTGACAGAAAGCCCCCCGACGCTGCTGGAGCTCCGGCTCAGGGTGGCCCCCTTGTTTTCCACATGGTGTCGGTAGGAAGGAAGGGTCAGGTATGCACTGGCATCCTCCATCTTCTTGCTGTCCCCCTGGAAACAACACTTGGTTACTGCCCCAAGCCAAGGCTCCATGCCCAATGCCACACAGAGCTTACAGCAGCCAAATTAGACACTGTGAAGTGGAGAGGGCCATAAAGAGTGAAGAAAATCATCAGCAAAGCAATAGACATCAGCTGGTGAGGCAGGGTCATTTTTCCACAAAACAGGTAAGAATTCAGATACATTAACCGAAAGGGAGTTGATTCTCAAGGTGAAAGCTCTGTGAACCTAACTAATGTCAAAATGAAAAGGGAATTTAAGATTCCCAGACAGTCCATTTTAATTAATCTTTTTTTTTTTTTGAGATCATAACACATCCTTACTAGCAAAATAAGGAATCTAGCTTAAAGAGGAATTTAATGGCAAAGGCACTAAGTAAGAATGTGCTGGGATCTGGACCTGTTTTGTCATTCACAGGTCTATGCTATCTTGAATACATTCTTTTGCCTCTTTGCGTCTCATTTTTTTTCGTGAGTAAGCTGAAGATAATCATCTTGTCTACTTCCTAGAATACCTGAGCAGATAATATAGGATAATGCATATAGAATGCATAGCAGAGTGATAGGCATGTAAGTGCTTTGGCATGCTGAAATGAATGACTAGAGATAGGCATTATAGAAGGTAACATTTATCTTACTCTGCACCAGGAGCTGTACCAAGTGTTTTATATGCTTTGGTTCATTTTATTTAAGCCTCATAACAATCATTTGAAGCAGATACTGTTACTATAATTAGTCAAGGAAACTGGAACTTAATGGGAGTAAGTAAAAGAAAATTGACTGCAACTGGGCCTCTGTCCCCAAGGAGTTCACAGTCTGTCAGGGAAGAAGGGCTTTCAAGCCAAGAACTCTATGCATGATAAGTGAGAAAACAGAGGCTGCACTGAATAAAGGGAGTTTTCCGGAAAGTCAGAGAGACTCAAAGAAGAGTACAAGAGTACCATGAGATGAAGCCTTGATGAGGTTGTGTTTGGCATGCATTCCATAGGCAAAACGGCAATTTCAGCCTACAAGGTTAAGAAAGCCAAGGGCAAGGGTGTGATCCATGAGCTGGGTACTCAACCTTGCCCTACTTCATAGCCATATACTTGCCTCCAGACAGGTGCTGGTAGATGCATTCTGCTGTCATAAGAGGGCATGTGGAAAAGCAGCAGGTAAAACCAGGCAAACACTTCTACACATCTCAAAAACAGTCCATGTGTCATAATGTACAAATAAAATTCTGCACTCCCTTTATAGTTTAGATGGCCCTTTTGTATGGGTCATCCTATTGGGTTGTCATAAATACTGCTGTCACTGCTTAAGATAAAGGAAACTGAGACTCAGGAAGACAGGTGAGATGAGTCCAGGCTTAGTCATCAGCAGGATCAGAACTGCAGATTCTAATATTTTTCCATTAGCTACAATGCAGCATCTCTCAAACGTTTATTGTAGGTCTTCTACACATGTCACAGAGGTCCTTACAGAGTCAAGAGTACATAACAGTCATAATAATAACCTATCTGTAATAACAATAACCTTTTCCACATATTGAGTCTCACATGTACTCATCATTGCCGTGTCTCATAACGCACTGTCTCATAATTCTCATATGCACATCTCATATGCACTGTCTCATAATTCTCACAATTATTCACTGAGGGCACAAAGATGAGGAAACAGAGGCTCAGAGAAGTCAAGATTTTGTAAAAGGCCACAAAGCTGGTAAACCCTGATGTGTGTGATTCTGGGGTCCCTGCTGTTGACCACTAAGCAATTCTGCCATCACCCTTTGCTTCCTGCATCCCCCTCAGTGCAGAGCTCCTTCCAACTCATGATACCTTGAGGACAACCAAGTCATGGAATCCATCGTGTAGAGTAGTCCCATCTTCTTTCATCAGCTTCACATAGGACATGGCAAAGTTCTTTTCTCCTTTATCTTTAGCTGGAAATAGCATAGTGGGGTCAGGAAAGAAAACAATACATGGGCCACCCAGCTATTCCATTCTTCTTTCCTTAGGGGGAGGTGCAGAGATGCCATTTGGTATGGTACTCACATTCCAGAGATGACCGGTGTCGAAACATGAATCGCAGATGGATCCTCTGCATGTCTTCAATGGGGACAGCCACCTCAGCAGACAGAAGCCAGAGCTCAGAACACAAAGAGTTAAAGGGCCCTCCTCACTGCACCCCACTCTTCCACAGCAGCCTGACCATTTAACTGAGAGAGCTGCCTGCTGATTTACAACCCATCCATCGAGCCTGATGAACTGTAAATAAATTACATAAGAACTAGCTATGAAGAGAAAATAAAGTACCAAATGTAATCCATTTGGCAAATTGCATTCCCAGCCAATGAAAAGAGGTCTGTAAATTATAGTGAGGAAAAATGAGTCTCCCCAAATTGATATAAAAGTCACATAACTTTAGCACAGGATTTGATGCACTGCAAGCTGCACAATGCACATTTTCCTTACACACTCCGGTAGTTCTGGCAATTGCAGCAGGGCTTAGCAAATTAACAATGGTTGTTAGGGGGGTTGCTTGAGGATTCTCATTTATGAAAATAAAATGCTTTAATCCAATAATATTTGGAAAAATTCTAGGGTTCATCCCACCCTTGATTGGACACATGTCCAGATGCTTTTGATTCCAAGGACACTGGTAAGACAACCACCCGCTGGTCACCCTGGCATCCCTGTCCAGTGAATGGCCCACTGGCACCACTGATTGTGATGCTTTCAGCCTGGCTATGTGCTGCCTACCTCCCCAAATCTCACAGCTCCTCTGCAATTTGAGATTTAAGCCAATGCAGAGAAGCTTAGCTACCTGTGAGAAGGACACCGATTTTAAAAAGGAACACATTTGTAGTGTACGGTTACCTATTAAACGCCAAAACAAATGTATACTTGGGGGCACTTTCTGTTATAGAAAATGAGACTTGAGCCTGAGGAGGTCCACCATTCTGTCTATGTTTCAGACAGAACAAAGGAACTGAGAGTCTCACAGGTAACTGCGGTCCAATTCTTCCTTTCCCTACATGTTGAATGTTCACTAGAAGCTACAATCATGTGAGGCACTGGCCATGCTGATGCAAGGCAGAGTCCTCACACTCAAAGAGCTCATGGTCCCGTGTTACATATGGGGCAGTATGTGTAACAGCCCTGTGACAAGGGCTAGCAAGGAGATAATAACTTAGGTGCAAGTGAGCACAGAGAAGAGAAGCCTGACTTGTAAACTAACTTTCTGACCTCAAAGTTGAGAGGGTCATCAATTTGAAGGCAGTAGGTATGGGGAGACACACTGAGGAATGTAATAATATGTGTGACAAGTAGAGAACCGCTGGGGTTTGAATAACTATTACTGAAAAGGAAGTCATGTGTGCATCTCGCATTTGGAGTCAGAGCCCAGGGGGAGTAAAGAATGCAGCCAATGACAAGCAGAGATATTTGAAGCTATGATCAAGCTTCACTGTTCACTGAATTAATTCCAAATCCTTATTCCAATGCAGGTTATTCTTTTCTGTTTAGTGTGACGATCTGGTAACGTGAATATTCGTGATTAATGTCACGTCTATCAAGAATTATCCCAAAAGTGCATCTTTTAGGCATTATGCAGCCTGTGATAGGCTCACATTGGCTTGCAAGCTCTGTCACTCCTCACTGCTGAGTAGAACGGCACAGCTTGATGACCTGGGCACCACCCACAAGAGGACTATTTGACAATTCCACTTTGGTTACATCCTGCACCAATGAAGGGTGATCAAGGGAACCAGGGTGCTCACCCACCAGGCCTCCATTTCCACTGGCTGACAATGCCACCAGACACATGCTACAGGGTTGTTTCAGATTCAGAGAGGTCCTCCAAGCATCCTAAGCCCTTACGGATAGTGACTTCTGCTATAACCCAGAGCTAAAGATGTTCTTTCTGTCACTCCGTATCCCTCCAGTATGTTCATGACTGGCCTCAGAACTGAGCTGGACATTTCATGAAGAAAAACATAATATATTCTCATATGTTGTTCACAATCATATTGATCCATCAAGCCTCCCACCTGCTTAGGTTAAAACAAGACATTTCTCAAACAAGTTCAACAGAATCCTAGCCCTGGGATATGACACTAGGAAAAAGGAAAATGCTCTGTAGTCAATGAGTTTTGGGACATGCTCTGCATTCTTATTTCCTTTTGCAGATCTGCAGAGCACATTTATATCTCAAGGGCTCTAAGAACTTGACATAAGGAAGCCTTTAACTTCTTTATTTGTTCTCAAGTTTCTCATATTTATTTGACCAGGAAATGTTATTTTAATACATTTAATGTGTGAATTTTTTTTTTCTTTTCTGAGATGGAGTCTTGCTCTGTTGCCTAGGCTGGAGTGCAGTGGTGCAATCTCAGCTCTCTGCAACCTCTGCCTCCCAGGTTCAAGGGATTCTCATGCCTCAGCCTCCTGAGTAGCTGGAACTACAGGTGCATGCTACCATGCACGGCTAGTTTATTTTTAGTAGAAATGGAGTTTCACCATGTTGGCCAGGCTGGTCTCAGGTGATCCATCCACCTTGGCCTCCCAAAGTGCTGGGATTACAGGCATGAGCCACTGCTCCTAGCCTGAAATGTTATTTGAATAAAACACCACTTAGTACTCCAGAAAACATTTTGTGGGAAGATGCTATATGAGATGAACCCAGAAGGATACTGCATCAGATATCTGGAACAACTATATCTTCCCTCTGCCTTCTCCCTCTAACTGCACAGAGAGACACAAAGCTGACTGCCACACCAATGAGGCTGCCTTATAGAGGGATGAGTGAAAAACAGCCAAGTGTCAAGTGTTTGAAGGGCTTCTTGAAGAAATACAAAATCTAGTTCAATTTTGCAGACTGAGATAACTGCCAAGTGTAATTATGAGTTGTATTAACGGAATAAGTACTTTCTTCCAAGGACTAGTCTGACACTGTTATATGTATTAAATCATTTTACTTCCATAGTCAACCTATTGCTCCATTTTACAGATGAGGAAACCAGGGCACAGAGCAGGTGAATGACTTGCCTAAGGTGAAACTGTTGGTGAGCATTAGGGCTGGAACACAAATCCAGACTCTCCAGGTCTAGGGTCCATGTGGAGAACTGTCTTGCTCTACTGCTCTCATTAAAAGGAGGAAGGGCTGGGTGTGGTGGCTCATGCCTGTAATCCCAGTATGTTGGGAGGCCAAGGTAGACAGATCACTTGAGATCAGGAGTTTGAGACCAGCCTGGCCAACAAGGTGAAACCTCATCTCTACTAAAAACATAAAAAGCCTGGTGTGGTGGTGCATGCTTGTAATCACAGCTACTCAGGGGGCTGAGGCAGGAGAATCACTTGAACCCAGGAAACAGAGGTTACAGTGAGCAGAGATCGTACCACTGCACTCCAGTCTGGGCAACAGAGCGAGACTTAGTCTCAAAAAAAGAAAAAAGGAGGAAGAACGCTAATTGCTCCAGTCAGTGTTCTGCTCCCTCAAGTTGCAGTGATGAGCACAGGCCCAGAGCCAGACTGCTCAGGTTTGAATCCCAGCTCTGATGTTTCCTAGCAGTGTGATCGTAGGCAGGCCACTTACTTGTTCTGTGTAAGTTTCCTCAAGTATAAAATGAGGGAAATATCAGTACGAACCTCACATGGCTGTTGTAAGCAATACACAAATGATTTAAATAGAGCACTTAAAACAGTGCCTGGTTCACGGTAAGAACTAGACATGTGTTTGCTTCTACTATTATTATTATTACCTTGACTGTTTCCATCCAGCGTGGCTGTTTGACTTGATAGTATACGACGGAGTGATACTCATTCATGGGCTTGTCCCCAGCTCCCACGCAAATTGCATTCTGACTCAAGAAAAACAAAGTGAGAGTAAAACACACTACAGAATTGCCATTTTCTGTGCTTGTGCAGGTTTGGTCCCCAGGCCACTGCCAGCCTTAGGGCCTGGGTCAACCCTGCCTTCCCCAGCCCTCATGACAGGTGCCCATAATGGCCCCTTTGCTTTTACAGATTTACACAGGAACGCCCAGGCCACAGGACTAACAGGTGCTTAACTACAGAAATTCTATTACTTCCATTCTGGAAACCACTAGAGTGCACCAGGGCATTGAAGTGGCTGCCTTATTGTAAGTGATAACCAGCCTTGGAGTTACTGCACACTGCCAATCTTATTAATTCTATTTGTTTCCTAAATGTGAATGTGCACAAAGTTTACAAACAGGCTCAGATCAGTCAAGCAGCAACTCCTTCTGATGAATTTCTATGGCTAACGCCTCAGGGCGGTAGGCAGTGCTGGGCAAAAGGAGAGAACACAGGCTTCAGAGAGACACGTGAGCACCTGCCTTAGAGAACAAGTCTGGGGAGAGGCAGTTGTGGAGAGGAGGCTCAGTTCAGCCCACAGTGATGGAACATCTTCTCTGTACTCCACGCTGAGCACTGGGGTATGGGAATGGGTCAGATACAGAACCTGACATTGATCTCACAGTTTAGCGCAGGAAACATTAGGAAGGACGTCATGACAGCAATGTGACATGATGACAGGCATGTGTACACACTACTGTCAAGCACAGAGGAAGGACACAAGGACAGGTGAGGAATCAGGGAAGATTTCTTGGAGGCAATGACAGTTGAGTAGCTTAAAGAAAGATTTCAAGTTGGCTCCGAGAAGAAATGTGGGAGGGCTTTCTGAACAGAGAGTGAGCACAGAGCACACCTGCTCATGGGGGACATTTATTCCTTGCTATAAAAATCACCCTCAGAGGTTCGGAAAGGAGCTGAATAACAAGGAATTGTCTCCTAGTCGCATACAGCAATGCCTAATTCTCTCTGTCTATGTTCATTCCAGCTTTTTGGCCCCATAACAAGATTCAAGCTAGGATTACCCAGGAGGGGCCTAAAGTGTGGTTTTTATACCAGGCCAAACAATTTTCAATCCTAAATTGTCAGATTTGTAAGGTTTGGTTTTGGAGCCCCAGCTTCTGAAATTGCACACTGTGTGCCTCTCGGCATGTTGATGGTGAGTGAGTCATGCCTCTCACTAGATTGGATCAGATTCTCCCATTGATCCTTAACCCTCAGCAGGCTGAATCACCAAAGCCGGCCACATATAGGCACTCCTTGAGCCCTGGCAAAGCATGCTAACCTGGGGAAAAGAGGACTCGCCCTTCGCACTGGAAATCTCCCTGTGTGCTTCCAAGATATAGAAAAGGAATGAGCTCAGTTTCAATATTGACTGACAGTACTTGCAGCCAAATCGATCCATTTGAAAGCAGAATACACAGTAGTCCTTTCAGAATGTATCTTCAAAAGAAAAACAAAGGTAACCAATGAACCAGAACTGAGTGAAGACACTTGACTCTCTTGTTTTTCCATGGGATGAAGCCTTCCATAACTTCCAGAGGCACTGAGCTAAAAATATGCTCCCAAAGTCTTTCTAACCATTTAGAGCAGGCTTTGTGTTCAGCATCACGCTAAGCCCTTTACACACACCATCTCGCTTAATTCAGTCCTCATAACCACCTCTGAGGCTTACTGTCAACATCCCCATTTCGCAGCTGGGTAAACTGAGGTCCTGAGAGATTAAGCCACTTGCTCAAAAAGTGGCAAAACCGGTACTACATCACAGACTCCCTAGCTACTCAGCCAGTGTTCCTTCTATTAGAACCTAGATGCCTTCCAGCCTACAAAGATTTGTAACTGGTGACATTTATGGGCTTAGAGTTTCTGTGAATCCCATGTAGCTTACAAAATCAGAAACTACACATATATCTCTGGTGAAAGTAAAACTGCTGTATGGCAGGCAACTGAATCTCACAAAACTGTACGGATAATGAACATTTTTGATTTCTTAAGGCTGGAGAAAAAAGTCTCAGTACCATTCTGAGAAAAGCCAAAGACAGTGCCCTAACCCTCAGCACTTGAGAGAGAAAATAGTGTTGGGAGGTGCCACATTGCCTATCTCCTTGACCCCCAATTAACAGTGAGATCACTTCACAGGTGTGGGCGACTTCAGACCAGTTGAAGAAAATCTGAGTAAGGACCAGGAAGCCTGGAGGCTTTCATGTTGACTTGGCCTTAGAAGAGACATCTTTGCAGGAAGAAAAGCCAGGCTCCTAACACATGCCCTATTTATTTGGTAGGAATCAGGTAAGAAAGAGATGACACCAGGGATGTGAACACACTTTGGGAAACAAAGTGTTCTCTCACAAGACCACATTATAGGAAGATGCTGATTAGCATCCCTAAGGTGGGAATCAGGCCAGGAGCTCAATATACCCTTCTAATAATAATAGCTAAATGTAATGAACACCTATTATGTAGATTACCTCATCTGATATTCACAAGAGCAGTGTGCCATTACTGGTCCCATTTTCAGACAGAGACTCTCAGGCTTAGAGAGGTTATGTAACTGCCTCAATGTCCTCTTGCTAATTTAGGCAGAGCTGGGCTTTGCACCTGGCTGCCTGGCCCCAGAGGTCATGGTCTTAACCACTATCCCACACTTCCCCTATCCCCTGCCTTCACCACCTCAAACTGGGTGGTCTCAGAAGAACAGAGGTTTTTTGGTCCAGCAACTGAGCCTTTATCTTTCACCAGAACTTGCTTCTGGCTGGATTGCCTGTTTGACTTCCTCAGGTTCATCACAGGGCTTCATCCTGCCCTTGGCCCCCCTTCTCTGAATGTGACTCTCCTTTCTATTGCTGAGTACTTACTGCATACCAGTGCCTTCTACCTATGGCGTGTTTTGTTTGTTGAGAAAGGGTCTTGCTTTTTCACCCAGGCTGGAGTGGCCAGGGTATGATCTCAGCTCACTGCAACCTCTGCCTCCAGGGTTCAAGCAATTCTTGTGCCTCAGCCCCCCGAGTAGTTACAGGCACCCACCACTACATTCAGCTAATTTTTGTATTTTTAGTAGAGATGAGGTTTCACCTTCTTGGCCAGGCTGATCTCAAACTCCTGACCTCCAGTGATCTGCCTGCCTTGGCCTCCCAAAGTGCTGAGATTACAGGTGTGAGCTGCTGTGCCCGGCAGCATATTTGTTTTCGTTTTTTAATATTTTAATTTTATAAATTTTAATTTTTGTGGGCATGCGGTAGATATGCATATTTACGGAGTACATGAGATGTTTCGATACAGGCATACAATGCATAATAATCACATTATGGAAAACGGGGATCCATCCCCTCAAGCATTTATCCTTGTGTTACAAACAATCCAATCATACTCTTTTAGTTGTTTTAATACCTACGCTTTGGTTTAACCTGCAACCCCACAAGAAGAGGTTATGATTCCTTTTTACACATGAATAGACTTGCCTAAGATCACACAGCTAATAGAAGAGGCTGGAATTCGAACCCTGTCTGCCTGACCCCAGAGCCCACCCCATTAGCTCCTCTGCTACGGCTCCTCCTGAGTAAGACCCTTGACACCCCAAGGTGAGCCACAGAGAGGCCTAACCTCCTCTGCCCTCTGGTCTCACTCTGCCAAAGACAGTGTGCACACACCTAGAGTAGGAGGAGAAATCGATACTTCTAAAGGGGACCATTCCCACAGGAATGGTCCAATTCAAACAGAAGTGTTTGAATGTGTTTCCTGACACTTAATTAGGCAGTAATATTTATTTCTGCAAACAGAGAAAGAAAAGCCTCCCACAGGCTTCCTAAGCAATTTTCAATAGTCAGTCAACTGAACTCCCCCAGAATTTCCCTAATAGAGGAAACTGCAAATTTTCATCATGCCCCACAGTTCCCTTTCCATGTCAGCCCCCAGAATGCCTGCTTATCTATTCATCTTTCCTAAGCGCATCTGCTCAGCCTGGTCCGTAGTGAATTGAAAGGGTGACAAAAGTGGAAGTAAGAATGGTTTAGACAGGAGATAAGATGCCTGCTTGCCTGTTAACTGTGTCTTTTGCTTTGTCCTTTGGCCACATGGAAGGTAAGTGTATCCGTGTTTCAAAAATGAAGCTGAGGTTAAAAAGTTCTCCAACAGGTAAGATGGAATAAAAGTAACTTCAAAGCAATGGTCTATACATTTGGGAATTACAATTTCCCTTTCAGATAAAAAAATGCTCTGCTCCTTTACGATCCTTTGAACCAAGTGTTTCCCACTTATTTTATTTTTTGGAAAGGTTTCAGACTCCAACGAAAGGAGGTGCGTTCAATGTTTAGATTTTGTTCAAAGAGATACTAGTTAACATGATCGGTCTTTATGAACAAAAAGGCAATTGTGAGGATTTCTTTACATTTAAAAAATGATTATGAATCTTCCCAAATTTGTCAGAAGTGGTTATTAGCCTCATTTTTAAAATGAGAAATAAATTAGAGAATTTTGTTAAATGTACAGGCATTGTAGTGAAGTGTCTAAGAGGGCCTGGAACCAGTCAAACACCATCTCTGCCATATGCTAAGGTTATAGCCTTGGGGAAGTTATTGTAAATGACAAAGGTTTTGTTTCCTTATCTGTAAAATGGAGCATAATAAAGGAAATGTGTCACTCTATCACACAGCCTGACTCATGGTAATTTCCCTGTGAATGTTAGTTATTCTTGGGTATAAAGCACCAACATCAGTCTGATTTCCAGGCTCCAAGGACAGAACTGATGCCTTTTCCATCTTCACATCCCCTCTCTGATGTACATACCCACCCTACTTGGCTATTTGATCATTCACAGAGGTCTAGGAGGAATATTCACCCATGCTAAAACTTCTCCGAGAGCTAATTTTCTTTTCAGCTAACTACTCTGCAAGGAGGAATTGAGAAACAAAACCCTCCTACACACTGGACACGGCACTGACAACCTTAAAGGAAATACAAGCAAATAAATGTAAACATACACGATAAATATTGGACAGGACATATGCCGTATAAACATAGCAATGCGCTTTGCATTCCTGAATACACCCTGCTAGCTCTCTGGAGACCAATTTACGAATAAGGCTTTCCACCAGCATTTCTGGCTGAGCGCTGGGGAGTTAGATTAAGTGTTGAGAATGTCTGCTTTGAGCACATCCTGAGCCTCCACACCAGCCCAAGGCGCTGTATTGATCCTCTTTCTTACCATGGACTTTGCCTAAATAAACCAGCTCAGATTTCAATGAGAACATTTTAACTGCAGAGAGCTAACCTATAAGTCAATACCAAGCAAAAATAGATAGATAGATAGATAGATAGATAGATAGATAGATAGATAGATAGATAGATAGGAGTCATGAAAGGAAAGGAACAGGCATTGAAAAGCTGCTTTGGTGTAAAGAAATATCACAAGGTCTTATTATGGAACATTGCACTAACTAAGCTCAAAAGGTGTAAATCACATTATTCAACACCATCCCAAAGGCACCTGGCATTTAGGGAAGAGAATCAGGGAGGGGAAAAGTACATCTTTATGAGCAGAAGCCCCCAAGAGGGACCCTGTCACCAGAGCAGCAGCGAGTCCCTTACGGGCAGCGTTTTGCCGTCCTCCGCGCACACACACATGATCACTTCCACATTCCTCTGTGTGGTCTTGTTGTACTTGTCAAAGTCACCTTGTAAGAGAGTAATGTAGATGTCGTTCCTGACATCCCCTGAGGCAGAGGGAGAGAGAGACAAGAGTTAGCATGGATTGCAGCAGGAGAGACGCTGACTAACTCGAGGGAATGGAGGGTGAGAGGAAGCACCCCCACCTGGATTGCTGTTAATTAAAATCAGAACTGTTTGGAGAAAGCACTTTTCCCTCATCAGGAAAGCTGGAGAAGTAGGTAACAAGCGGATGACAGGATGCTAAGAAATCAGTTGCAAAATGGGAAGTAGGAATACTCGAAATTGGCCATGTTTTTCTCGACATTAAAAATAATTTAATTTTCATCCTCTAGTGACACCTTCTGGGAAGGCAAAGAAAAGCTCCAATTGAATTGATCCTGTCCGATGAAAACAACCAAGCCTATACATCCACCGATGTTTTACTGTGTAGGAGCAAAATAGAGCAACTTTCCATGTGTCCTAGGGACACACGGTTAGGAAGGAGCTGCAGAGGATCTTCAGAAAGGGAGGCAAGGAAAACCAGAAAATCCGCCAGGCACAGATGGCTCACACTGTAATCCTAAGCACTTTGGGAGGCCAAAGCGGGCAGATTACCTGAGCTCAGGAGTTCAAAACCAACCTGGGCAACAGGGAAAAACCCTCTTTCTATCAAAAATACAAAAAATTAGCTGAGCATGGTGGCACATGCCTATGGTCCCAGCTGCTGAGGAGGCTGAGGTAGGAGGATTGCTTGAGTCTGGGAGGCAGAAGCCACAGTGAGCGGAGGTCACACCACTGCACTCTGCACTCCAGCCTGAGTAACAAAGCCAGACCCCATCTCAAAAAAAAAAAAAAAAGGAATAGAAAATCCTACAAAGGGATACACAAGTAATTGAAGTCTCAGGTAAAGCATGTACAAATAAATGACAGCACAGGCCCTAGGAGACCACCACCAGAAAAACGTGGAAAGGAACAGCTAGTCAGTGAGAGCCATCGAGAACAGAAGTCCAAGACACAGGTTTAAGACACAAAGAGAAGTTTCAAAAGAGTATTACTATTGTCAAAAGACAAAATTACATCAAATTTAATTTAAAGACCTCAGATGGCTCTATTGCAATTCTAGAATCAGGCAATGCTTCACTCCATAAAATAGAATCAGTGTTCCAAAGAGCTGAGCAGAAGAGGTTGGCTTTATGGACAGAGAAGGCCTGAAGGAAGTAGAAGCAAGACAGAGTGAATTGGTTATTTCAAAGTTACTGCCCTCGTAAGGCTGAAACAGGGGAAACAGAATAATAGAAAAGTAACTGATTAATTAACATCAGGTTACTTCAGGTTACCCTTTGCTGTTAGGATTAAAGCAAAGGGAACTTCATTATCACGCTCATTGAAAACTGAAAATGGCCTGTCTGGAAAATAGGCACTCTCTTGCTCTCTCGCCTTCACTCACTCTCTCTCCATCTCTCTCTCTTTCTCTCTCTCTCTCCCTCTCTCTCGCTAGATAACAATTTAGTGACATGAAACTTTAGCATGGCTGACTCCATTTTGATTTTCAGTCTCATTTGTTGGGGCCTGGTGCAGGAATTTAGTCCAAAACAATGCCCTCCTTTAATTGTTTATTATTATATAAATTCATTTTTTAAAATTACACACACCTTTGGAAATGGAATGGCTACTTTTGGAGACAAAGATATGAAGGAGCTTTGAACATTTCACTTTATACCTTTTCATGCCATTTGAATATTTTACAATGAACACAAATTTCTTTGGCAACATAAAAAAAAATGCTTAAAAATTTAAGAGAATGGCATTATTCCCCCAGAAAAAGAGGAAGTGTTCTGCATGTAGTAAAATAGAGATGATGTCCACAATAAATTATTAAGTGATAAAGCAAGTTGTAGAACACCTTATAAAGTATATTAAGTAAAGGAATATAAAGTATATAAAGTATGATTCCATTTGTGGGGACAAAGAGTATGTTTGTGTATTTACCTGCTTGTGCCTATTTTGTTAATGCATAGAAGTTTTTGGATATACAGAAATCATTTTTAGTAGCTACCTTCAGGGAGAGAAACAGAGATAGGCAGTAAAAAAGGAAGGAGTTGACTCTTTAAAAGGAAAATGTATTAGACAAGCTGAATTGGCCCCTACGTCCCCAGGGGAAGGTCAGAGCAGCTGTGTCTCTCTCACCTGGCATGATGATCTCTGGGAAGCCCAGCTTCCTGGCCACTACGGTGGTCCTGTCCACCAGGTGTGGATAGTCCTTGCGGATCTGAATGATGTCACCCACCAACATCTTCATGGTCACCCAGAGGCCTGGAAAGGAACAGCTTACCATGAAGAGCCCACTTTTCCAAGTGTTCTCTCAGTCTGCCTTCCCACCACTTCTCTCCTCTGTTTTTCTGGAGATCACTGGGAACTGAGCCATACAACCACAGATGCAGCCGCCCAGCCCATGAGGCCTCTGGAGCAGGAGATCTCTGGGTATGAATCCCACTAATTATTTCTAGCAGTGTCAGCCTCTGGCAACTTATCCCACTTCTCTAAACCCAAAGTGAGGATGATACCACCTATCTCACAGGCCTGGAGTAAGAATGCAATCAAACAAGGTGACTTTTAAAGTGCCTGGAACACAGGAGATATTCAGGGTGTATCAGTTCCTCTCTTCTTTTGGGCACAAGGACATGCCTCCAATTTGCTTCAGGGGATGTGACTTCTATCCCTATAGATCATATGTTCCCATTCTTCCCAGTGGTCTGTCTGGAAGGAAAGCTAAGCATCCCAGGGGTCAGGATTTTGATTCATTTACTAAAGAGTCAGGGGCTCCTAAGCTGGAGCAAGCCTAGTCCACCAGCACGTTAGCACTATACCTTGCCCTCCACTGTCCCCCTTGGAGGCTATGACTTTGCCCAGCAGGCTGTGTAGGAAGTCATTCTCAGCTGTAACCCTGGAAAGGAAAAGAGAGTATGAAATGTGCACATGGTGCCCTCACTTGTGTTTCAAATTGCCCTTGAAGGAAGCTCCCCAGCCCCTCCACATGTCTTAGGTGAAAAGTGAGCTTGTGTGTGTCAGCTCAGGGTATATACTTGCCATCACAAGGCACAGCACTTTTTAATCACAAAGCAATGCGGCTCTGAAATTTGGGAATATCGATGCTACAGGTAGAGGCCATTTTTTCTTCTCCAGGAAGATGCTTAAAAGGTAGGATTCCAAAACTTTCAACATGCCTATCTGCTTAGCAAGGGTGAAGACTTGAGTTGCTCCTGCTAAGTCATAATCACACGCCGTCAGCAAAGTCACTAGCCTCATTACCTAGCCCATCCATAGGGTTATTAAGTATTGATGATACCCTCAAACTGGGGCCCTGCTTTTTGGAAGACTCTTTTTGGAACAGGAGAGGAGAGGACATTCACCTTCCTTACTACCCTCCTCCTAAGCCATGGATATGTCTATCCACAAAAGCCGGGTTAGGATTCCCTGCCACACACTCCTGAAACGCTGCTGCTTCACAACTTCCTGGTTTCCGCTGCACTTGTAATTAATGCTTAATCTTCTGGTGACTACCTGTTTAATTCCCCATCTATACTATGAGCTCCATGAGGACAGGGTCCATCTTGTTCAGCACTTCATCCTCCACACCTAGCCCAGTGCCGGCCTCTGCCAGGCTGCCAATAAATGTCTGTGGAGTAAATAACATCTGATGAATGAATGGGTGAAGAGCTGTTTGGTTTTGAGTGCCTGGGCACTGAGCCAATGATTCTCACCCTGCGCTCCCCTTAGGAGGCTCCACCTGCCTATCACTAACTCAGGGAACCAGTGCACTCTGAGCTCCAGCAGCCCTTGATGACAAAGGGTGTGGTTGAAGAGAATGGAAAGAAATGGGAAATGTCTTACGGGTGAAAAGGAATGAAGTGCTGCTTTTCTTCATCACTCTCTGCTTTCCCCTTGATGATGTCTGTTATATCCATAACTAGAAAGAGGAGAAAATGAATTAATGGTTTAACATCATCCTGCTCCCAGGAAGGGATGATAGTGGGAGGCGCTTGTGGGACAGGAGGTAGGGTCTAGGTTGCCTGGGGGTCAGGAAGGCCTAAAATGACAAGCAATCCTTTGCTGCACAATACACAGGCAGCAGAGGTTCCTGGCATGCAGCACCGGGGCAAATACCTCTAGGCAAAGCAGACTAAGAGGTCAACAGGCCAGGGAGGCATCCAAGAGCACCATGGCTTAACAGAGGCCAAAAGGAACGGGTCAGAGCTGTGGCTGTGGAATTCAGCAATTAGATTTGGATTTGACACATATGTACTGAATGTCTACAGTGCCTACAAAACTGGAGAGCAGCGATTGGGTCTCTGTAGGATATGAGAATCTCATGAAATATTCACCCTTTTTTCATAAGCATACTCATATGTACAGGCACATAACAGTAGAATCCTCAAATCCTGCGATTCCAGTGGGATCCTGGATTCTCTGAAACCTCTCCTTAAGTCAGCCACTAAAGGCCCCAAAACCAAAGTAAAGAAATCTTACACTGGAATGGGGATTATAGAAATTGGAGTGGAGGAGAGGGCTGAGAAAAGCTACTCCAACGAGCTCGTACCCTAGTTACAGAAAATACCTCAAACACTCCGGGCACTGGACAGAGAGCCATTAAAATTGTGTGGGTAATAATCAACCCCTGACTGCATCTAGGTAGACAGGGGAGTCACAGAGCAGACAGGAGAAGAAACTGAGCAGCCATCTAACAGACACTCCTCATCCATCCTCAGTGCTGTGATTTGGGCAGGGCAATTTCCCTTTGGCTCCAGAGTTGTTCATAGGACATGATAGATCAGAGAATCATCTCTCCCTGCCCAAAGTAAATGCTCTGGAGATGAGCATGTGACCTATATTAAAGCTCTTGGGGCTTCTGTTGAAACCAATGGGAAAGAGGTACATTCTTTCCACTGGGTTTCTAAGTTGGTAGAATGCAAGCTTGGAACAGCTGGCTGATAATTTGCCAACTCACTAGATAGATATCTTATTAGTAATCCAGCATGAGGACATAGGGGCTGAGCAAGAAAGAGACAAATTCTTCATAGTAGGCCAGCATGAGGACATAGGAGCAAGAAAGAGACAAACTGATTTGAGTTCCTGGATCCAGCTATGCCTGAAGCAATATATTCATAAGCCTTTCAGTTACACTAATAAAGTACCTTTTTTTTTTCCTTCTTCTACCAGTTTAGATCAGATCTCTGTCACCTGACACCCAAGAGAGGGCAGACTACAGCTGAGGACAAAGACACGGTTTGCAGTAAGGTTAGAGGACTCTCACTGCCTTAACGGAAACACTGTGATGTCAGAAATGCCCCACAAGTAGAATCAGAGCATTTTTTTAGAGCAGTAGATTTCATGAATTAACCAGGTGCAAGTCCTTCATTTTGCACATGATAAAACTAAGGCTCTGGGGAAAATGCTTACCCAACATCACTGGCTGGCTAGCTAGCCACAGTGCCAGGTTAAAAAAACCAGTGAGCTCGGTAAAACATCCTCCACTCCCCCACTTTGCAAGCAGTGCCAGGGGACTAGTTGGAGAATCAGCAGGTCTGTGATTACAGATCAGAGCATCTGAAAGTGAAAAACCTGTAACACTGAGCTTAGCTATGGTACACAGGGGTTAGAAATGGTATACTATTAAAAATTTATATTTTAATAAAAAGAATAAAACTGGCACATCAAATTGCCGTTTTCACATGTATTTAAATTGCCATTGGCGAAAAACATACATTATATAAAGTAGGCTGATTAAAAGAAAATATAGATAAATAATAGTGCAAGTGGTAGTCAAATATAACTAAAACCATAAATGTAGGACAAGGAAGATGAAGCCTTAGAAACCCCAAGAGAGCTAAAGCTTGGAGAAGAAGGCAGAGCTGACATTGCTGTGTAGCAGCCCCATGACGAGTTCCGCCTTGGGTCACACCAGCTCTTCAAATGTCCGTTTCCATCTGGAATTTCGATGTGTGGTAGGTGACTCATTCTGTGTAACTGCATTTCCTGTCCTAGATATATTTTTTAAATGATTTGCTCCTCATAATTAGATCCTGCCTGTATTGTTTTTCCTTTTTCACAGAGCTGGGGAGCAAAGGCATCAACTGCTCAAATGGTATCGGTCTCCCCAAGCTCTGCTCCAGACAAAAGTAGCTCATGACTCACTGTGTTCATCATAAATCTGGACTTAGTCACCAATTATTTCGATTTAGTCACCAAAAATATAGTTATTAAGGGCTGTCTGGCATAAATTTTGCAGAGGTTGGGGGAGCAGGGTAGGAAAGAAATATTCATTAAAATTCAGTCACATAAAATGTATACTCCAATAAAAATTAATGGTGCAGAGTGTGTCCCTTACCTGCCACCCCAAAGGGCCTCCTCAGTCCCTGTGTGCACTTCTTTGTACCAGTATCCTTAAGATCCATCTTCCCAACCCGAACTATTTGACAAATCAAGTAAATTTTATCCCTGTTGAGGTCTTTGTTTCCAAGATCCTGTAGGGAAGGAAATTAAAAATTACCCATCATGTGCTGAATGGGAAAAAAAAGTAGACAAGAAAACCCACTAAGAGTAATTTCTGAGGGGTGTCCGTAATACTTGCTATGCACAGACCAATCATATAGTAAGTCCTGGAAAAGGTAGAAAAAACAAGGCTCTCACACCCATTTTACAGATAAGCAAGGTAAGGTTTGCAAAGGAAAATGAGCGACCAAACTGTAGTGTTTAATCCCAAGTCTTCCCTCTCAAAACGCTAGGACGAGAGAAGGGTAGAGGCAGAATATCAGCTGTACAGATGAGATTCCGTATGCAAGGCGATGGATCCAAAAGTAGCATTTGCTACAGATAACTCGGGTAATGCCATCCGTCACATCATTGCTCAGAACCTCTGAGAGAGAAGACATAAGGAAGAAGGAAAATCGTAACAGCTACCATTTTCTGAACACGTAAAGTGTGGCCATCAGTTGGGTTGAAATGGTACTAACAACCCCAATATCTCAGAGCTTATAGCACAGAAGTTTACTTCTCGTGCAGTCTACAGGGACAATGCAGAGGGGTAGGGGCTCTCATCTCTTCCTTACTCTGGGCCCCTGGCTGACAGCTCAATCTCAGCACAGGTGCTTTCATTGTCTCTGCGGCGGAGGAAAGGAATGTGGCAAATCACTTACTGGCTCTTAAATCATCTACTCAGGAGAGATGTACATCACTTTTGCTTGCATGTCATTTGCTAAAGAAAGGCATGTGGCCACACCTGACTTCAAGGGGTCAGGAAACTGCACTCTCAACTGTGAGTGTGTGTGTGTGTGTGTGTGTGAGTGTGTGCGTGTGTGTGTGTGTGTGTGTGTGTGTGTGTGTGTGTTTTGTTTTGTTTTATTTTGAGACAGGGTTTCATTCTGCCTCCCAGGCTAGAGGGCAGTGGCATGATCACAGCTCACTGCAGCCTCAATATCCCAGGCTCAAATAATACTCCCACCTCAGCCTCTTGGGTAGCTGGGACTCCAGGCATGAATAACCATGCCCAGTTAATTTTTTTTTTAAAGATGGGGTCTCACTATGTTGCCGAGGCTGATCTCAAACTCCTGGGCTCAAGAAATCCTCCCACATCAGCCTCCCAAAGTGCTGGGATTACACACAGGAGCCACTGGGCCCAGCTCAACTGAGTCTAGAAAAGCCAAAACTGGTCAAACGCACTCATGTCTCATGCACTGTGCTAAGTGATTCATGCATCATCACACTCAATCCCTCAGATCTCTAAAGTATCTGAAGTATATATAATTATTACAACCCTTTTACAGATGGGGAAACTGAGGCACAAGGAAGCTAAGAGGCATCCCCAAGGTCATGACCATAGCCCATGAGACTGGGCTTTGAGCCTAGTCCCTGACACCAAAGACCATAAATGTAGCTACTACAGTACAGCTTACTTATCATCAGAAGGGCATGCAGGAGGGAACTCCAGACTGTCTGCTCAAATCTAAAAGCTTCAGTGATCCTGGGGCCCCCTGCCAGTGAGGATCAGCTAGGGAAGAAATGACAAGGCATGTTGTTGCCATCAGAGCAGAGTGCCCTGGGCCAGGTCTTAAAAGGGAACAGTTTCTTCTCCTTTGAGTTAATTCTCCTATGGGCATATGCACTGGGAACAAGTTGCCAGCTCACATCAGATCCAGGGCTGAGGCAGAGCATCCATCCCCAGCCTCTCACTATGCTGGTGTAGGAGGAAGGGAGTGGGGCTGTGTAATGTCTCTGGGAACAAGCAAGGCCCCAGTGTGGTCCATACCTTCCTGCTTGGGAACCGTGATGGTAAAATTTTATATGTCAACCTGGCAAGGTTGTAGTGCCTAGCTCTTTGGTCAAACATCAGTCCAGACATTGCTGTGAAGGTATCTTGTAGATCTGATTAATATATAAAACCAGTTGACTAAGCAAAGGAGATGACATTCCACAATGTCCATGGGCTTCATCCAACCAGCTGAAGGTCTTAAGAGCAAAACCTGAGGTTTCCCAGAAAAGGAGGAATTCTGCCTCAAGGCTGTGGTATAGAAATCCTGCCTGAGTTTCCAGCCTGCCTTTCAGATCTCTAACATATATTCCATGGGTTCTGTTTCCCCAGAGAGCCCTGACTGGTACAAGGGCTGTCCATCCACCAGCTGCAGGAATGGACATCTGCTTTTCAGGCTAAGAAAGCCCCTCCATCATCTGTATCCCTTGCCTTGCTCTGCAGGCATTTGAATTTGAGATCCCAATTATTTCACATCCAGATGGTTGGAACAGCCTTGTCTGTGGCCTGCCTGACTCCTTCCTCCAAACCACTCTGAAATCTTTTTTTTTTTTGCATTTATTTATTTTATTGCATTTTAGGTTTTGGGGTACATGTGAAGAACATGCAAGATTGTTGCATAGGTACACACGTGGCAGTGTGATTTGCTGCCTTCCTCCCCATCACCTACATCTGGCATCTCTCCCCTTGCTATCTCTCCCCAACTCCCCACCCCCACTGTCCCTCCCCTATTTCCCCCCAACTGACCCCAGTATGTAGTGCTCCCCTCCCTGTGTCCATGTGTTCTCATTGTTCAACACCCACCTATGAGTGAGAACATGCGGTGTTTGATCTTCTGCTCTTCTGTCAGTTTGCTGAGAATGATGGTTTCCAGGTTCATCCATGTCCCTACAAAGGACCCAAACTCATCGTTTTTGATGGCTGCATAATATTCCATGGTATATATGTGCCACATTTTCCCTGTCCAGCCTATCATCGATGGGCATTTGGGTTGGTTCCAGGTCTTTGCTATTGTAAACAGTGCTGCAATGATCACTCATGTGCACGTGTCCTTATAGTAGAACGATTTATAATCCTTTGGATATATACCCAGTAAAGGGATTGCTGGGTCAAATGCAAGTTCTATTTCTAGGTCCTTGAGGAATCGCCACACTGTCTTCCACAATGGTTGAACTAATTTACACTGCCACCAACAGTGTAAAAGTGTTCCTGTTTCTCGACATCCTCTCCAGCATCTGTTGTCTCCAGTTTTTTTAATGATCGCCATTCTAACTGGGTGAGATGCTATCTCAATGTAGTTTTGATTTGCATTTCTCTGATGACCAGTGATGATGAGCATTTTTTCATATGTTTCTTGGCCTCATGAATGTCTTCTTTTGTAAAGTATCTGTTCATGTCCTTTGCCCGCTTTTGAATGGGCTTGCTAGTTTTTTTCTTGTAGATCTGTTTTAGTTCTTTGTAAATTCTGGATATCAGCCCTTTGTCAGATGGGTAAATAGCAAAATTTTTTTCCCATTCTGTTGGGTGCCAATTCACTCTAATGACTGTTTCTTTTGCTGTGCAGAAGCTGTGGAGTTTGATTAGGTCCCATTCATCTATTTTGGCTTTTGTTGTCAATGCTTTTGGTGTTTTGGTCATGAAGTCCTTGCCTACGCCTATGTCCTGAATGGTTTTGCCTAGATTTTCTTCTAGGGTTTTTATGGTGTTAGGTCTTATGTTTAAGTCTTTAATCCATCTGGAGTTAATTTTAGTGTAAGGTGTCAGGAAGGGGTCCAGTTTCTGCTTTCTGCACATGGCTAGCCAGTTTTCCCAACACCATTTATTAAACAGGGAATCCTTTCCCCATTGCTTATTTTTGTCTGGTTTGTCAAAGATCAGATGGTTGTAGATATGTTGTATTGCCTCCGAGACCTCTGTTCTGTTCCATTGGTCTATATCTCTGTTTTGGTACCAGTACCATGCTGTTTTGATTACTGTAGCCTTGTAGTATAGTTTGAAGTCCGGTAGTGTGATGCCTCCCGCTTTGTTCTTTTTGCTTAGAATTGACTTGGCTATGTGGGCTCTCTATTGGTTCCACATGAAGTTTAAGGTGGTTTTTTCCAGTTCTGTGAAGGTCATTGGTAGCTTGATGGGGATAGCATTGAATCTGTAAATTACTTTGGGTAGTATGGCTATTTTTACGATACTGATTCTTCCTAATCATGAACATGAAATGTTTCTCCACCTGTTTGTGTCCTCTCTTATTTCGTTGAGCAGTGGCTTGTAGTTCACCTTGAAGAGGTCCTTTACGTTCCTTGTTAGTTGTATTCCTAGGTATTTTATTCTCTTTGTGGCAATTATGAATGGAAGTTTGTTCTTGATTTGGCTCTCTTTAAGTCTGTTATTGGTGTATAGGAATGCATGTGATTTTTGCACCTTGATTTTGTATCCTGAGACTTTGCGGAAGTTGCTTATCAGTTTCAGGAGATTTGGGGCTGAGACGATGGGGTCTTGTAGATATACAATCATGTCGTCTGCAAATAGAGACAATTTGACTTCCTCCTTTCCTATTTGAATGCCCTTTATTTATTTTTCTTGCCTGATTGCTCTGGCTAGAACTTCTAGTACTATATTGAATAGGGGTGGTGAGAGAGGACATCCTTGTCTAGTGCCAGATTTCAAGGGGAATGCTTCCAGTATTTGCCCATTCAGTATGATATTGGCTGTTGGTTTGTCGTAAATAGCTTTTATTATTTTGAGATATGTTCCATCAATACCTAGCTTATTGAGGGTTTTTAGCATAAAGGGCTGTTGAATTTTGTCAAAGGCCTTCTTTGCATCAATTGAGATAATCATGTGGTTTTTGTCTTTGGTTCTGTTTACGTGGTGAATTACGTTTATAGACTTACGTATGTTGAACCAGCCTTGCATCCCCGGGATGAAGCCTACTTGATCATGGTGGATAAGCTTTTTGATGTGCTGTTGCAATCGGCTTGCCAGTATTTTATTAAGATTTTTGCATCTATGTTCATCATGGATATTGGCCTGAAGTTTTCTTTTCTTGTTGAGTCTCTGCCGGGTTTTGGAATCAGGATGATGTTGGTCTCATAAAATGATTTGGGAAGAATTCCCTCTTTTTGTATTGTTTGGAATAGTTTCAGAAGGAATGGTACCAGCTCCTCTTTCTATATCTGGTAGAATTCGGCTGTAAACCCGTCTGGACCTGGGCTTTTTTTGGATGGTAAGCTCTTAATTGCTGCCTCAACTTTAGACCTTGTTATGGGTTTGTTCAGGGTTTCAGCTTCTTCCTGGTTTAGGCTTGGGAGGAGGCAAGTGTCCAGGAATTTATCCATTTCTTCCATGTTTATTAGATTATGTGCATAGAGTTGTTTGTAATAATCTCTGATGATGGTTTGAATTTCTGTGGAATCTGTGGTGATATCCCCTTTATCGTTTTTTATGGCATCAACTTGGTTATTCTCTCTTTTCTTTTTTATTAAACTGGCTAGTGGTCTATTTTGTTGATCTTTTCGAAAAACCAGCTCCTGGATTTATTGATTTTTTGAAGGGTTTTTTGTGTCTCTATCTCCTTCAGTTCTGCTCTGATCTTAGCTATTTCTTGTCTTCTGCTAGACTTTGAGTTTTTTTGATCTTGCTCCTCTAGCTCTTTCAGTTTTGACGATAAGGTGTCAATTTTTGATCTCTCCTTGCTTCTCATGTGGGCACTTATTGCTATATAGTTTCCTCTAGAGACTGCTTTAAATGTGTCCCAGAGATTCTGGTATGTTGTGTCTTCATTCTCGTTGGTTTCGAAGAACATCTTTATTTCTGCCTTCATTTCATTGTTTGTCCAGTCAACATTCAAGAGCTAGTTGTTCAGTTTCCATGAAGCTGTGCGGTTCTGGGTTAGTTTTTGAATTCTGAGTTCTAACTTGATTGCACTGTGGTCCGAGAGACTGTTTGCTATGATTTCTGTTCTTTTGCATTTGCTGAGGAGTGATTTACTCCCAATTATGTGGTCAATTTTAGAGTAGGTGTGATGTGGTGCTGAGAAGAATGTATATTCTGTGGATTTAGGGTGGAGAGTTCTGTAAATGTCTATTAGGTTTGCTTGGTCCAGGTCTGAGTCCAAGTCCTGGATATCCTTGTTAATTTTCTGCCTGGTTGATCTAATATTGACAATGGGGTGTTAAAGTCTCCCACTATAATTGTGTGGGAGTCTAAGTCTCTTTGTAAGTCATTAAGAACTTGCCTTATGTATCTGGGTGCTCCTGTATTGGGTGCATATATATTTAGGATTGTTAGCTCTTCTTGTTGCATTGATCCTTTTCCCATTATGTAATGTCCTTTTTTGTCTCTTTTGATCTTTGTTGCTTTAAAGTCTAGTTTACCAGAGATGAGAATTGCAACTCCTGCTTTTTTTTTGCTCTCCATTTGCTTGGTAAATCTTCCTCCATCCCTTTATTTTGAGCCTTTGTGTATCCTTGCATGTGAGATGGGTTTCCTGGATACAGCACACCGATGGGTTTTGGCTTTTTATCCAATTTGCCAGTCTGTGTCTTTTGATTGGGGCATTTAGTCCATTTACATTTAGAGTTAATATTGTTATATGTGAATTTGATACTGCCATTTTGGTGCTACCTGGTTGTTTTGTCCATTAGTTGATGCAGGTTCTTTATTGTGTTGATTCTCTTTACCATTTGGCTTGTTTTTGGAGTGGCTGGTACTGGTTGTTCCTTTCTATGTGTAGAGTCTCTTTCAGGAGCTCTTGTAAAGCTGGCCTGGTGGTGACGAAATCTCTGAGTACTTGCATGTTCCCAAAGGATTTTATTTTTCTTCACTTATGAAGCTTAGTTTGGCTGGATAGGAGATTCTGGGTTGAAAGTTCTTTTCTGTAAGGATGTTGAATATTGGCCCCCACTCTCTTCTGGCTTGTAGGGTTTCAGCTGAGAGATCTGCTGTGAGTCTGATGGGCTTCCCTTTGTGGGTAACCCGACCTTTCTCTCTGGCTGCCCTTAGTATTTTCTCCTTCATTTCAACCCTGGTGAATCTGATGATTATGTGCCTTGGGGTTGCTCTTCTTGATGAATATCTTTGTGGTGTTCTCTGTATTTCCTGGACTTGAATATTTGCCTGCCTTGCTAGGTTGGGGAAGTTTTTCTGGATAATACCCTGAAGAGTATTTTCCAGCTTGGATTCATTCTCTTCGTTGCATTCAGGTACGCCTATCAAATGTAGATTAGGTCTTTTCACATAGTCCCACATTTCTTGGAGATTTTGTTCATTCCTTTTTACCCTTTTTTCTCCAGTCTTGCCTTCCTGTTTTATTTCATTGAGTTGATCTTCGACCTCTGATATCCTTTCTTCTGCTTGGTCAATTCAGCTGTTGATACTTGTGCATGCTTCACGAAGTTCTCGTGTTGTGTTTTTCAGCTCCATCGATTCACTTATATTCCTTTCTATTTTGTCCATTCTCATTAGCATTTCGTCAAATCTTTTTTCAAGGTTCTTAGTTTCTTTGCATTGGGTTAGAACATGTTCTTTTAGTTCACAAAAGTTTCTTACTACCCATCTTCTGAAGTCTGATTCTGTCATTTCATCACACTCGTTCTCCATCCAACCTTGTTCCCTTGCTGGTGAGGAGTTGTGATCCCTTTTAGGAGGAGAGGTGTTCTGGTTTCAAGTGTTTTCATCATTTTTGCACTGGTTTCTTCCCATCTTTATGGATTTTTCCACCTGTCATCTTTGTAGTTGCTGGCTTTCAGATTGGGTCTCTGAGTGGACGTTCTGTTGATGATGAGGTTATTTCTGTTTCTTGGTTTTCCTTCTGACAGTCTGGTGCCTCTGCTGTAGGTCTGCTGAGGTCCACTCCAGGCCCTGCTTGCCTGGGGATCACCTGCAGCAGCTGCAGAACAGTAAGGGTTGTTACCAGCTTTCTTCTTCTGCTATCTTTGTCCCAGAAGGATACCCTCCAGGTGTTGGTCTGATCTCTCCTTTATGAGGTGGCTCTTTGGATATACAGGGGTCAGGGAGCTGCTGGAGGAGATGGTCTCTTCTTTATAGGAGCTCAAATGCTGAGCTGTGAGCTCTGTTGTTCATTCAGAGCTGCTGGGCAGGTACGTTTAGGTCTGCTGCAGCAGAACTCATAAACTGCTTTTTGTTCCCAGGTGCTCTGTCCCAGGGATTTAGGGCTTTATTTGTGAGTTTCTGTTATACTGCTGCCTTCTTTTCTTTTTCCTTCAGAGCTGCCCTGCCCAGCAAGGAGGCAGCCCAGTCACTGTCTGCCTGTAGAGGCTTTGCTGAGCTGCTGTGGGCTCTGCCCAGCTGCCGAGTGAACTTCCCTGCAGTCCTGTTCATATGGATGTAGTCAGAACTGCCTCAGCAAGGGTGGCCCGCCCCTTTTAAGGTGGAGTCTCTCTGTAGTGGCGGGTTGCCTTGGCAACGGCGGGCTGCCTCAGCATAGGCTGACTGCCTCCGTAGTAGTGGGCTGCCTCGGTAATGGCAGACGCCCCTCCCCCTCAGAGCTGGACCGTCCCGGGTTCAGCTGCGCTTGCTGTGAAACTCTCAATCCAGAGTTTCTGATTGCTGTTCTTTTGTGGGGGTGGGACCAGCCGAGCCTGATCGCCTGGCTCCCTGCCTCAGAGCCTTTTTTAAGTTGGTGTTCCAGTCGCCTGTTGAAGAGGAGCCAGGGTCTGTTTGTTTTCCCCTGCAGCCACTCACTGCACTGGCTTAAACAGCGGCACCGAGATTTGTGGCGCTTTTTTTTTTCCCCCCGGAATCTACTGTTCTGGTTCCCTGCTCAGTCCCCTTTTTAAAAAGACAAATGGGTGACTTCCCGTGGCTCTGGTACCCAAAAGCTTCCTAGACATTAAGGGGCTCAATTGCCCCCTAACACCCCAAATTCATATATTGAATACCTAATCTTCAGTGTCTCATGATGTGACTGCATCTGGAGACAGGGTCTTTAAATAAGTAATTAAGTTAAAAAGAGGTCATTTGGGGAGTATGGCTCGTGTCCTTATAAGACGACATTAGGGCACACACGCAAGAGAGAAGACCACAGTGAAGACACAGGGAGAAGACAGCCATCTGCAAACCACGGCAAGAGGCCTAGGAAGAAACCAATCCTGCCAACACCTTAATCTCAGACTTCCAGGATCCAGAATTGTAAGAAAATACATTTCTCTTGTTTACATGAGCTGTGACAGTTATGGTAGGCCTAGCAAACTAATATACTACATAAACCTAGAAGATTCCTAGGTAAGCCCCCATTCCACCCTCTTCTCTAAAAATTTTTTTATTTGCTCAAAGGAAGATAGCAGACCTCTAAGAGCTGTCTCATCAGACAGCCCACACACACACGCCTCCACACTAAAGAATCTCAAAGTGTAAAAAATAGCAAACTGCTATATTTACATTATAGTCTCTGGAGGGTGTGTCAACTGGCAGTTATTATACAGAATTGTGCCCCAATGTGTGGTGTCTCCTAGTCACTCCTACTTTGACCTTATGATGCTTGAAAGTATTAGGGAAGCAGGGCAATGGAACTTAAAACAAGTGCCACCTGATTTAGGAATTCATTAGTGCTTCTTTTATTGTTCATTCTTATTTCCTGCATGTTAGCAGCCATCCTTAAACTGGGTTAAGTCTTAGGGAACTTCACAGTAAATGCTGCTTTCCTCTTACACAGCCATGGTGGGAGCGGGGGGTGAACCCTTACAAAAGAGAGGGAATGTCAACAGTCGGCCAGACCTACATGCCAGCTCCTCAGGCTCAAAGAGCTGGAAGCCTTCCCTCAAAGAGGAGACCAGGAAGAGCTAACATCCAGAGAGGGAAGAAATAAGGCCAGCAAGGCACAGGCTTGCCAAGTCTTATCTCATCTCTAATTTAAACATCACCTCAACACCCAGTTGAAAGTAACTTCCAGTCAAATACCATCACATCACCCTGTTTTAATTATCTGCATTACTTGGATTGCTTTCTGGCATTGCTCTTGTTTATTTATGCATGCATTTTATTACCTGAACTTACCTCCACTGCACCAAGAAAGCACTCACTGCTGTATTGCCAGTACTTAGTACAGAGCACACGCATAGTAAGCACTCATCAGCTAGCTCTTGGATCGATATAAGGAGTGAGAGCACCATCACCTTCCTTGCCCCCTAATATGGTTTAGATCACTGTCCACACCCAAATCTCAAGTTAAAATGTAATCCCCAGGCTGGAGGTGGGACCTGGTGGGAGGTGATTGGATCATGGGGGTGCATTAGGCTGCATTAAAAATGATGATGATGATACTGAGTTCTCCTAAGATCTGGTGTTTAAAAGCATGTGGCACCTCCTTCTGTCTCTCTTGCTCCTGCTCTGGCCACATAGGACAAGCCTGCTTTCCCTTTGCCTTCTTCCATGATGGCAAGTTTCCTGAGGCCTCCCCAGAAGCCAAACAGATGCCAGCATCATGCTTCTCATACAGCCTGCAGAACCGTGAGCCGATTAAAACTCTTTTCTTCACAAATTACCCAGTTTCAGGGATTTCTTTACAGCCACGTAAGAATGAACTAATACACCCTCCAGATCAAGAGTCTGATCATCTCAACAGAGGGAAGCGTCTGCCTGTTGAGCCTGTCAACCAAGGCTCTCAAGTCCGCTTGTTCAGAGGAGCTGAGGCGTGGCCCAGGCAGAATTCCATGAAGGCAGGATTACATTCTCATTAATACTGTGTGACACAAATTTACTGATGCTCTTTCCCCCAAGTTTACATCATGAATTGGTTCTCTGCAAAATGAACCACTGATTGATTCCCTGTCCTTCTCCCTCTCATGAAACATCTGTCTCATGGTTTAATCAGGAAGGCCTGTGGGACTCTCCTATTTATAAAGAAAATAAATAGCCTCCTCCTTCTAACTAATAACAGATAAACAGGATGGAGGCAAATCTATATATGCCAAGAAAACTTTGCCCAAGCAATTAGGACCTATGATCCTATTACATGCCTCTGGCCCACTTTTTTTTTTTTTTTTTTTTTTTAGAAAATTAACAAAATTAATCAGCTATACCTCAATCTAATCGCAGCATAACATAAGACATTGCACTTAATGGGCTGTAACTGGAAAATTATTGTAGAGCAAGGTAGGTTAATCTAGCATGTCGGTCACTCCTGGATCCAAGTCATCTATTTGGTCAATGCCCAAAGCCCTTCCTGGTTCCTTCTCTGTAATTTCCCTTGCTAAAACAGGCAATGTAGTAAAAAATCTCAGTCTTCTCCCCAAAGGAGCTTACAGACAATGCTAAGGTATTTAGGTGTCTTAAGATCACATTGTTAGCACACACCCTTATGGAAACAGCAGGACGAGAAAGGGGTCTCTACTGGAAATTATAACCTTTGTTTATCTCCTTCTTTCCCATTTCCCCTATTCAGAGCTAAAAAGCCATCTTTGCTTTCAGAAATAAATCATCCAAGTAACAATCGATTTCAACATTTCTACATACATGTCTTGCCCAGTGAGTACTGGTATTTAGAAGGATGATCCTAAGGACGCACCAGATCTTTAGTCATCTATGACTTAATTATGTTCAGAATGTCCAATTTACCAAGGCAGTCAATGTTCTGGGAAGGTCCTATTTTTTTCTGATATATTTTATAAAGATTTTTTCAGAACACTCTGAACAAAGCTCAGGTTAATCTTGAATGAACTGGAAAATGAAAATAGGTGTTTTACCCAGTTCACCTGGGCATTATTGCTCAAAGAAATTGGCCCTTGTTTATGTAGCACTCTGCATATGTTCTGTGTGTGCAGGAGGGAAACAGATAGGGAGAGATGAGGAAAGACAGAGGAGAACATCCATCTTCCCAAAAGCTTTCTCAAGGCACACAATGTCCTTTGTCAGCTTTGGATTTCTGCATGAAGCCCAGAACACAGCTTTGCAGGACAGCCACACTCCACCCTGAGCACCTGACCAGCCTCATTTCCAAGGTCACGTTTTTGTGGGTAGGGAACACAGCAATGAGAAGAGGGTGCACACTCACCGTGAAGACCACCTTCAGGTTGTTGAGCATCTCAATCTCCTTAGGGAAGCCCCGGCTGCCCCATCGCACCAGGTAGTTCTCACTGTGGGAAGAAGAGTGGCAGCCCGTTACTGCCAGGGGGCCTGGCATCCATTCAGTAAAAACATTCACCAAGCATCTACTATGTGCCCAACACCATGCTGGCTGCTGGGGGCATGCAGGTGTTTAAGGTAGACATGGTCTTTCCCTCCAAGAGATCACAGTTGTCCTGAGAGACAGACATTAGACAGGCAAGAGCAAAGAACTATTAACATATATATATATATATATGCCACTTCTAGCCCTCTCCCATCTGCTAAGCAAATTCTGGCACAGCTGTCTAATATTTTTGAAGAGCATCTGCATACTGATAGAGGTTATTGAGAATGGCAGAGATGAAGGAGGAAAGGACTTTAGTATATTTTGTTGGACATTAAGAATATATTTACCCTTTCCAGCCCATTCTCCATTCAAGACTGAGTGAAGATCTGAATTATTTTAAGTTACCCTTTGAATGTAGAGTTGTTTCCTTGAATGGAATGTCACACTGTGATGGACCATACAGGGCCTCAGCCATTATCTAAGATACACTTAAATCACAGTTTAAATGCAATTGTGGCACCATTTATATAAAATTGTGCTACATGCTAAGCATACTTAATCTGAAAATTCAAAATATGAAATGCTCCCAAACCTGAACATTTTTAAGTGTCAATATGATGCTCAAAGGGAATGTTCAACAGGACATATTAGATTCCAGATTTTTGGATTAGGGATGCTCAACTGGTAGGTATATATAATGTAAATATTCCAAAACCCAAGAGAAAATCTGAAATGCAAAACACTTCTGGTCCTAAGCATTTCAAATAATGAAGTCAGTCTGTAGAAAGGAGAAGTTAAGGATGTTGTAAGAGTGTATATCAATTGGGCCTGATCTAGTGGGTGGTCAAGGAAGTATTCGCTGAGGAAATGACAAGAAATAAAGTTGCCCAGGAGAAGAAGGTAGGAAAGGGAAATGTTTCAGGCAACGTTAACATGAGTAAAGGCCGTAAGGCAGGAAGGAGCTGGATGCATCTAAGAAACAGACTCAAGAGGGCTGGGTGTGGTGGCTTATGCCTGTAATCCCAACACTTTGGAAGGCCAAGGTGGGCGCATCACCTAAAGGTCAGGAGTTTGAGACTAGCCTGGGCAACACGGTTTCAACGTTTACATTTTTAGTAGAGATGGGTAAAACCATGTTGAAATCATGGGCATTCAAAATAATGGGCATTTATTTAGCACCAATATAGTTGTGCACCAATATGCTCCTAGATGGCATGGAAAATCTGATGTTTCAACTCAGCAAACTATATGAAGCTTCTTCTAACTCAAATAAGTGCTAGACTTCTCTATCTTCCTGGAGCGATTAGACAGACTAGCATGATGGCTGCAAGGAGATGTGAGATGGCAAAGGGTCGTACGTCAGAACCTTAATACCCTCCAGTGGGTCTCCATTACTCTCAGCATCAAGGCAGAATCCTTGAATGACCTACAAAGCCTATGCAGACTGGCCTCTCCCTCTAATTTTTAAAATAAAATTATCCAGGCGTGGTGGCACACGCCTATAGTCCCAGCTACCTGGAGACTGACGCAGGAGAACTGCTTGAACCCAGGAGGTGGAGGTTGCGGTGAGCTGAGGTTGCACCACTGCACTCCAGCCTGGGTGACAGAGGCAGATGCCATCTCAAAAAGAAAAAAAAAAAAAAGAGAGAGAGAGAAAGAAAAAGAAACAAACAGATTCAAGGGAAAGTGACAAGAGAAAAATTAGAGGGAGAGACCACTCCGCATAGGCTTTGTAGGCCATTCAAGGATTCTGCCTTGACGCTGAGTAATGGAGACCCACTGGAGGGTTTTACGGTTCTGATGTACGATCCTTTGCCATCTCACATCTCCTAGCAGCCATCATGCTAGTCTGTCTAATCGCTCCAGGAAGATAGAAAAGTCTAGCACTTATTTAAGTTAGAAGAAGCTTAATATAGTTTGTTGAGTTGAATCATCAGATTTTTCCATGCCATCTAGGAGCATATTGGTGCACAACTATTGGTGCTAAATAAATGCCCATTATTTTGAATTAGGAACAAGACTTTTTTAAAATTCAAAAATCGAGTTAGTCTAAGAAGGCATAAAGGGATTCAGCAAAGTTAAAGGGACTTGACTTCCTTTTAGTTTTGTTATTCTCTGACGTCTCATTCCTCTCTCTCCAGTCACCCCTAAAAGGTTAATGAGAGCAGACGGAGCAAAATTCAAGCAGGAAATGGGGTCAATAGCAAAAATGAACATAGCTCCAGATTAACCAATGCTTAAAACTCAATCGAGTTAAATGAATCTTTTTATCTTTTGTGCTTTTTTCAGTAAGACCTAAAAATTTTGGTGGACTTTTCAGTAAACTAACCAGGAAGGCTCCATCCAAAATTTTTTTTTAATTTTAAATGCTTTCTCGGCTGCTCTAAAGGTAATGAGTTATCTCAATTGATTGTTCACAGTCAGTTACAGATAGAACTCCTTTTTCTATTCTTTCCCCCCTTCTCACTACTGCACTTGACTAGTCTTAAAAAATATATTATAAAAATTAAAAAAATAAATGCTTTCTCATTGGTAATGTCTGTACTGTTAGTGAAATGCTTAGAGATATTCCAATACCTTCCATCATATGTAGCAAACCCCTCAGTGACCTAGCCTGCTATGTCTAAACAGCAAGCGCCAGCAATTTTCTTCTAGGAGAAGCACAGTCATCAATTTGGAGCGGTGAGCTGGCCCCATCCATCCTCACTCAGGGAGATATGGGTGGTAGAATCTGCGGTCTCATGGCACCAAGACAGGTGAGACCTCCTCCGAATGACACCCTACTCGGAGGAATGAGGAGGACTATTCCAACTCCTCATCACACCATTTATGGGCATCAGCCTTACTGCTAGAGCCTGATACTGGAACTGCTTCTCTTGTGTCCTACAAAAATTTACATTAAATTTCCTAAACAGGATCCCTTCAGGGATCTACTGGGGATCTGAGCATGATTCAGTCCAACATTGAAACATCAATCCCCGCCACATTCTCCCCAGTCCACATCTGGGCCACACTGAAAATGTCTTAAGCTGCCTGTTGTTCACTGTATGTCGACCCTGGCTAGAGAAGGCAGGAGCCCAGATTTCTTGCTTAGGGAAAGAGCAGCTCTTCAGAATGAGACTGATATTGGGAGTGTTCCCCGATTCCCCTGTCCCCTTCCTGCATCGTGCCTCTTCTCTGCTTCCTTTGCTTTCTCCTCTTTTTACCATTGCTAGTTTCTGCCCCCTTTGTCCTCCTCCCTCTGCTCATCCCCACTCTCCCAGGGCTGGCCCTTGTCTCCAGCACTCTCAGAGATGTCACTCAGGCACACCCCATTGAGCACAGCCATGCCAGGTGGCACAGCAGGGAGCACAGCTGCCACCCCGCTGATTCATGGCCTCCCTCCACAGAGCTGATCCAGCCATCCATCACTAAGATGGGCCAGCTGACCACACTCCCTTGTCAATGTGGCAGGCAGTGAGCACTTTCAGGGTCCATTGTATGTCATAGGCCCTATACTATTCTCTCTCAGTTGCTTCCAAAGCTCCTGAAACTGCAGCCAGTGAGCCTTTCAGGAACCTTGGGAGTAACTAACAGGGAACAGCAAGGGGCCTCTGCCTCTGACACCCAAACCATTTCAAGGTGGGCCTAAGGGACCAGGAACACTCATTCTCAGTGTCCACTGAGGCTGAGCCATGTGAATTGGGCTGACTCTTCAATGTTAGGGACTTTGGTGCATAATAAAAAAATACCTTTCCACCATAATGGTGCTGAAACCTTGGTGAGAACTATTTAGAATATTTGACACGACTCATTTATTGATGACAGACTTAAGTGGGAAATAGCTTGTCTTTGGAGTCAGATGGGCCTGTGTATAAATCTCAGCTCTGCCTCACTTTTTCACCGTAATGACATGGATTAGATGAGACAACGTACAGACCCCAGTACAGTCTGCTGAGATGGACAGCCTCTCCAGTTTCTTGCATGTCTTCAGGACATCACTGTTTACTAAGATACCACTATTCACTAGGCATGGTGTATTCATTCATTTAATCATCATAACAACAAGCCAGGAAAACATCATTTCATCCGTTTTTCCCACAAAGGCAGAGAGATCATGTCCTAGCTCCTTTCTAATGTGTGTCTCTACAAAAAATGAAAAATCAGCCGAGTGCAGTGGCACATGCCTGTAGTCACAGTCAGTGGCCTCAAATACAAGACCATGTGTTGGCTTAAAACCCCAATGGAGGAGAGAGGCAGTGGTCGCCTGGGAGGCAGGATGGTCTGAGCCACAAGCAGAGGCCAGGGGTCTGGCAGTAGGAGCTGGAGGAGCACCAAAGTCTCTTCCCTGGCGATTGCCAAAACTATTTTCCCTTCCTTGAGCCGAGGCACCCAGAAGTTCCTTCACTTCCTCCATTTCCAAGAACAACTTATTAAAGTAGTAATAATAACAGCCACTGCCCCTTGCGGCACAGGCACCATGTGCCAGGCCTTGTGTATCACAAGCTCTTTCTCATGAAAGCTTGAAAGAAATGATGCTGTGAGGTCAGCACTCACACTGTGCAGATGGGAAACTCAGGCTTAAGAAACATTAACAACCTGCCCAACCTTAAGAAAGAGTAAACAGTGGGGCCAAGATGTGAACCCAGACAGATCTCAGGGCCTATACCCTTAGCCTATTGTTGCTACAGAGGATTTGAAGCATTCATTTCTTAACTCCTATTTTGAAAGTAGATATTGGTGGGGAGCAGTGCCTCACACCTATAATCCCAGCACTTTGGGAAGCCAAGGTAGAAGGATCACTCAAGGCCAAGAGTTTGACACTAGACTAGACAACACAGCAAGACCCTGTCTCTATAAAAAATTAATAATTAGCCGGGTGTGGAGGTGCATGCCTACAGTCCCAATTACTCAGGAGGCTGAGGTGGGAGAATTGTTTGAGCTCAGGAGTTCAAGGCTACAGTGAGCTGTGATTGCACCAATGCATTTCAGCCTGGGCAGCAGAGTGAGACCCTGTCTCAAAACAAAAAAGAAGTAGATATTTTTATTCTAGCCAATGCTTCTTATCTGAACCTTGTTATTTCTGGCTGCTTTCCAGTCATCAAAATCTATTTTACAAAACCCTACAACCATAAACTCCACTGTGGGAAAAAAACTGGTGATAAATAACACTTCCACGTGAGACCTACAACCTCCAAAGAAGTTATTTCTACATTCTGTCATGCTCAGTCTCTTTTCCAGGTTGAAATTGCTCCACAAGTGATGATGGAAAGAAAAGATGCTCTGTGCACTGCTTCCCAGGGACAGAGAAGTAGGGCAACACTGAACACACCTACCTTATGACTGTTTGCTTGTTGGGGTCATAGAGAGACATGAAGAGCTCGGCATCTTCCCCAATTCTGCACACAAAGTTTCTCACGAAGACATAGAGGCTATGGGTGGGGGATGAGGAGATCCGGGAATACATTCCATAATCTGGCTGGTCTTTTGACTGAAAGGCAGAAGGAAGAAGGAAAGAAGATGGAGAAAATTCGCCCAGTACCATTTATGAAAATCACCTGATCCCAGGAGGTTGAAGCTGCAGTGAGTCATAACCATATCACTGTACTCCAGCCTGGGTGACAGAGTAAGAACCTGTCTTAAAAAAAAAAAAAAAACCCACCACAAAATTATACAGCCATTTTGAGAAACAGTATGGCAATACTTTAAAAAGTTATATAAACACTTATCATATGATCCAGCAATTCCACTGCTAAGTATTGCCCAAAAGGATTTAAAATATGTCCATGCAAGGATTTGTTTCCAAATGTTCATAGAGATAGTCAAGGATATTGGGCTCAAGCCTGAAATTTTTGGGCGTAACACAAAAGCTTCTACAACCTGAATCAATTCACTTTGACTCTCTTGGCCTGTATTTTTCTATCTTGGGAAATGTCACCACTGATCCAGACTTCCTCATAAAGATAGTGTCATAAAAAGCACAAACTATAAAAGAAAAATATTCCTTAAATGGATTTTATCAAAACTATGAACTTTTGCTCTTTGAAAGATACAACAGCTAGGTACAGATTTGGAGACACTTGCAAAACGTATCTGGCAAATAATTTGTATCTAGAATATACAAATAACTCTTACAGCTAATTATGAGGAAAATAACTCAATTTAAATGGAAAAAATGTTTGACTAGACACTTCCCAAGATAAGATACAAGTGGAAATAGCAGGAAGCACATGAAGAGACACTCAACATCGCTGCTCATCAGAAAATGAAAATTAAAACTGCAATGAGATACCATTACATAACCATTGGAATGGGTAAGTTTAAAAGTCTGATAATAGTAAGTGTTGCCAAGGATGTAGAGCAACTAAAGCTCTCATATATTGCTGGTAGAAATGCAAAATTGGGCCAGCATGGTGGCCTGTAATCTGTAATCTCAGCACTTTGGGAGGCTGAGGTGGGCTGATCATTTGAGCCCAGGAGTTCAAGATCAGCCTGGGCAACATGGTAAAACCCCGCCTCTACAAAAAAAGTTAGCTAGGCATGGTGACATGCATCTGTGATCCCAGCTACTTGGGAGGCTGAGGTGGAACAATCA